>NC_138895.1:79897491-79972014 GCF_965194825.1 Balaenoptera physalus | reverse complement strand
GGCGCCATACCCAAAGCTCCTGGAGAACACAGCCCTGACTCTATGAACTGGTAAAATACTAGTAACCTTTAATGCTACTTCCTACCTTCTCTGGGCCAAATTTAAAAGAAAAAGTAAAAGTAGAGATGGAGGAAAGAAGAGAACACTTAGCTAAAGAGGAAGGGTTCAATTTTACAGCATATTCCAATACAGATGGATGTAGTGCAGCTAACAGTAGAGAAAAGGTGGAATATTTTTTTAACTTGCCTGCAGGTCCTTGAGGAGTCATATGCTCATATTTTAAACATAAATTCAATCCGTGTGGTTATAATTATATTTTGTCAGCTGGATTTATAGTTAAGACATTCAGGCTGGAACTAAATTAGGGGGATGTCTAGTGGCCAAAGAAATAAAATTTTGTTATAAATTGGTATCTTCTTTGGGTGCCCCAACCCGCAAATGGAGTTTCAGGGACCTCTACCAGGCTATACCAATAAGAGGGTAATAGGTCTAGGTATAGAAAGGATTCATGTGGGACAAGGTATTTGGGTTTTATACATACTTCAAAATATCCATATTATTAAGATATTAGATGGATAAGCTAATACTTTAAAATGAAAACAAATTCTATATTAATGTTTATCATCATCATCACCATTATCATTTTCATTATTGTAAAACATATTTCTGTTACTTATACCAGAATGTACTACCATTTAATAGTTTGCGCGGGGAGCGGGGGACGGTTGCCTTGATAAAAGACTGAAAGCAAGACAAACCTGGTTTAAAGGTTTGGGAACACATTTTTGTTTCCCTAGCCCCTGCCAGAATCATAGGTGCAGGCAATTCAACATATCAAACTGCATCCCAAATATAACAGTCCCAAGAAGATTAGTGAAGGATATGAACCATTTCCAGTTTAAATATTACCCACCTACCTTTTCCCTCCCACAGCTGGAAAAAAAAACCTGAATTCCAAAACAATTCTCAGGGCTATTAGTAACAATTTTTGAAATGGTATCTTTCTGAGAAAAAAATACAAAGATCTTGTTATAACTTTAAGAACAATAGTTAAAAGTCACAAATGGTTTTATTCATCTTTATTTTTTTCCCATAAGAGAGGAAAGAAAGTAATTAACTATATGGTTGGTGTTAGGGAGGCTTTAAGATGATAATGAGGCATTTGAAGTGGGTCTCCTGGAATAGCTCTACATGTAATATTGCATTTTGTCCTCCTAACTATCCAATAAAGTAGATTATACTCTGTCTCCATTCTATAGATAAGAAATTTACCTGTGCTCACTCACTACATGGAGTAAGCAGGATTCAAAAACAAGTGCTCACATTCTTAGGCACTATTTCAAGAATAAACTCTCCTATTACCAAGGATATTAATTAGTAGAAATTAAATGTGTTATGCCAGTAACAAGGTCAGGGCTTTAAGGTAAACAAATGAGATAAAGAAAAATGATTGCAACCACAAGAATAAGGTGAGAGAGGGACCGATTGGGACCCCAAACCAGTGAGGCCGAGACTGCCTAGGACTAGACTGTGAAGGCTGCACTCCCAGGAACCCCAGTGTACAAAGGCTCCATCTCTAGTTAATTATATTGTAAGTAGAGAAGTCATATGTGAATTTGGAGGATAGGAAATAAAGAGCAAAGAGTGGAAGAAGAGGGCCATGAGAGGAATTTGGGAGAGGTTGTGTTTGGGGTGTGATAGAGCATGAGATCAGAAGACATCAACCTGAGTAATAATTGAAAGGCAAGACATGGGCTTGAGAAAAATAAGAAGATAGTCTATGGAGGTCGACTGCTGAGAAGTTCTTGGAGACCACAGAATTTAAAATCCCCCTTATCCTTGTATTAGCATTTCTTCACCTGTTCTGTTAATTCGTGAGTGGAAACTCCATTATTGGGAGACAATAAGGCAAAAAGAGTTTATGCCTCTCAAAAGATGGAAATGAATGAAATGTGCAGTTACTAATCCTTACAACAGTGTTTAGGATCATCTGTAAACTCACCAGCTGGTATTTTTAATGCCTCAATTAAAATTTCTCATGTTTCTTCACTCTCATATTAGTTCTAATTGATATGTAGAATTTATTTAATTTACTGAGGTTTTATAAAATCTTGGTACTCTACTAAGTATTTTTACAGAAATCATTCTTGCCTTCATTTATTCATTAAAAAATTTGATTACCACCAATACAGTAGGCATTGTAAATGATTCCAAAGATGCAGAAAAGAGTGGCCAGGTATTTTATCCCTTGATGTTTTTGCTCCTGCTGCTCTTTCTATGAGGACCATTTATCTTCTCTCTCAGATAAACAAACACCTACTTGTCTTTCAAGACTCAGCTCAAACATCACTATGTGATTATGTGATTGGATCTTTCTAATGTACTATAACTACATAAGGGCAATATCCTTGTCTGATTTATTTTCTATTCCGAACACTAAGAAAACTATCTGAAAGCAAGTTATTGTAAAGAAATATTACTTGAATTACATATAAAATGAACATATAAATGAATAAGAGAGGTAGATGTTGTTTAGGTGGTTTAGTACTAGCATAGAGAACAGATGATTTCATCATACTGTGGTATGAGCACAAACTGATAAGAAAGAACAAAGAAGAACAAATCAATATAATGCAATGGAAGGGGCACTTGAGTCAAATGGATTGGTAAGAGAAAACTTCTCAGAGGATGTCATTTTAGCCATGAGATGTGATAGAAAATCAGAGTTAAGTGGGGAAATAAGGGTGAAGGAGTAACTGAGCAGAGAAGTAGCTTTTAAAGGTTTTCCTTGCTAATAATTTGGGTACTCCAGGACTTCCCTGACTGTAAGTCTATTTTTTTTTATGTTATTACTCTGCCCTACCTCCAAATCAACCACCCCTAGGTTAGATGAAGAATAGCTACATTTATTGAGAGCCCCAACTATATCCCAGATACAACATATGTATATAGAGATTATATAGATAAATAACTGAAAGATGATAGATGATTAGATAAATATATATGCAAATGATAGGTCAGATAGATAAATACATACATTGTAGATGCATAAAAAGGCAATTCATTTTAATTCATATGCTAATTTACATTTAGTAGTCATAGGCTCAGAAAGGATAAGGTCTTTGACCAGACTTCTACAGTTGGTAATGTGATCTCCCTGAAGGTTTATGGCTTTGTATTAATTACAACAAATCTTCTTGGAAACAGATATACTTATACATTTAAAATACATTTTAAAATCCAAATTGAATTCATACTTTGGAAAACACATTGTATTAACTTCTAAACCTGACAGCTTATAAAAATAACTTTATTTCAGCCTCACCAATCCTTTATCTGCATCATTAAAAAGCATGAGGTAGTCTCATAATATTTCTTAGATATTGCAATAAACTTTCAAATTTTTTGTTATTGAGGCTCAGAGTAAATATTTTCTAACATCCGACTGTACAGTTATCTGAACTGACTACAAATGTCATATAAAGGCCACACAACTTCTTTAACCTCTTATATGTTGTGGACTCAAATAAAAACAAGAAGGCATCAAGAGGACATTCTTATTGGCCTATATCAAGCGGTACTATAATAAAGAAGAAACCTAATTTGTCCAGGCAAGTGGCCTAAATCCACAGAATTTTATGTATCTCTTTAGTGCTTTGGAAAATGAGAAGAATAAATTAACACTCAATAAGATTGATATTATGATGAGGAACAATAAGGAATGGCATTTAATAAGAACGCCATGTCCCTAAGATGAAAAGCAATATGAAAACACTAAATCCAATTTTCATTAGGCTACAATTTTTAGTTTTTAGATGAACAGTTTGAAGAAAATGATGTATAATTAGAGTTTTCAGAAATATGCAAATAAAACAATGGCATTAGATAAAAAACCTCTCAGAAAAGATTCAACTATGCATTTAGAAGGGATAATTCTAGAGGATAAGTAGAAGACAAGAAAAATGCTTAAGGAGATGTACTGTAGTAGAACAAACTGATGGTCTGTTGACTTTATCAGACAGTATTGAACTTATCAAATAGCATAAATTGGGAATTAAGAAATCAGATCTACTGCTATGGCCATTGCACTTCACCGGAAAATAGATTTCCTCATATTTAGGTATATTGTCATGAGGTAACTCAATTTCTCTTGGGAAAATAGCTGAAGAAAATGCAAAGGAGAAATTCTCTTTTTTTATACACTGGATAAGTCAGTGGAAAATGATCAGGTTTCCAAGATATAATGAGATCCTGACTTGGTTATGAATCACCATTTTGTAAAGTTATAACTGGGATTTGAGCCCACTGATAGTGAAAGAAGAATTATAATCCATAGTCTACTCAGATTTTTTTTTAATTCATTTTATTTTTATTTTTATTTTTTTGCTTTTAGTAGCTTTATTCATAATAGCCCAAACACAAAATAACTCAGATGTCTGTCACCAGGAGAATGGCAATCGACCATGATAAATATGTATATTAGAATATTATTAAAGTCACTCAGCCGCTTGTTGGCTGAGCAGAGATAAAATGTGCGTTCATTTACTCCACTTCTCATCTCTCCTCAGTCCCACAAGACGATTTTTCCAAATCTCATCTAAATCTCTATGTACTTTTCAGTAAAGACAACCCTATGACCAAGACATGAGAGCTCCAAGGCTTTCTCTTTTAAAACTCTTCCTTCCTTCTCTCAAAGGGAAGTCCCCATCGTTTTATTCACTATAGCCTCTAAGAACCTGCCACCTTGCATCTGGCTCATGAAACTTGGATCTAACCATTTCCATAACTGATGGTGGAACCAACCCTGCTCTCAGCAGGAGAGGACCTGAGCATTCAGCTGCCCTGATATTCCTGGGCCCTGGTTTTACCTAAGAACTTCTACCTTTTTTTTTTTTTTTGTACATTATAAATGGTATTTTAAAAAAATTTCACATACGAATCATTTATTGGTAGTATGTGAGAATGGAATCTAGTTTTGTTATATTAACCTTGAATCCTATAACCTTGCTATATATACTTATAAGTTCCAGGACTTTTGTTGTTGTTGTTGTTATTGACTCTGGGATTTTCTTTTTTTTTTCCTTAAAACTGATAAAAATATATGATTTCACAACATGATATCTATGATATCAAATTAGGAGTGCTATCGCTACCAATTAATATAACTAGTTGGGCAATACTTGGGTTTTTTCTTAAAAATTTTATTTTATTTATTTTTTTATACAACATGTTCTTATTAGTCATCCATTTAATACACATCAGTGTATACATGTCAATCCCAATTTCCCAGTTCATGCCCCCCCACCCCCACCCCCCGCTGCTGCTTTCCCTCCTTGGTGTCCATACATTTGTTCTCTACATCTGTGTCTCAATTTCTGCCCTGCAAACCTGTTCATCTGTACCATTATTCTAGGTTCCACATATATGCATTAATATGCGATATTTGTTTTTCTCTTTCTGACTTACTTCACTCTGTATGACAGTCTCTAGATCCATCCACGTTATCTACAAATGACCCAATTTCGTTCCTTTTTATGGCTGAGTAATATTCATTGTATATATGTACCACATCTTCTTTATCCATTCGTCTGTCGATGGGCATTTAGGTTGCTTCCATCACCTGGCTATTGTAAATAGTGCTGCCATGAACATTGGGGTGCATGTGTCTTTTTGAATTATGGTTTTCTCTGGGTATATGCCCAGTAGTGAGATTGCTGGGTCATATGGTAATTCTATTTTTAGTTTTTTAAGGAACCTCCATACTGTTCTCCATAGTGGCTGTATCAACTTACATTCCCACCAACAGTGCAAGAGGGTTCCCTTTTCTCCACACCCTCTCCAGCATTTGTTGTTTGTAGATTTTCTTATGATGCCCATTCTAACCGGTGTGAGGTGATACCTCATTGTAGTTTTCATTTGCATTTCTCTAATAATTAGTGATGTTGAGTGGCTTTTCGTGTGCTTCTTGGCCATCTGTATGTCCTCTTTGGAGAAAAGTCTATTTAGGTCTTCTGCCCATTTTTTGATTGGGTTGTTTGTTTATTTAATATTGAGCTGCATGAGCTGTTTATATATTTTGGAGATTAGTACTTTGTCCGTTGATTCATTTGCATATATTTTTTCCCATTCTGAGGGTTGGCTTTTTGTCTTGTTTGTAGTTTCCCTTGCTTTGCAAAAGCTTTGAAGTTTCATTAGGTCCCATTTGTTTATTTTTGTTTTTATTTCCATTACTCTAGGAGGTGGATCAAAAAAGATCTTGCTGTGATTTATGTCAAGGAGTGTTCTTCCGATGTTTTCCTCTAAGAGTTTTATGGTGTCCGGTCTTACATTTAGGTCTCTAATCCATTTTGAGTTTATTTTTGTGTATGGTGTTAGGGAGTGTTCTAATTTCATTCTTTAACATGTAGCTGTCCAGTTTTCCCAGCACCACTTATTGAAAAGACTGTCTTTTCTCCATTGTATATCCTTGCCTCCTTTGTCATAGATTAGTTGACCATAGGTGCGTGGGTTTATCTCTGGGCTTTCTATCCTGTTCCATTGATCTGTATGTTTGTTTTTGTGCCAGTACCATATTGTCTTGATTACTGTAGCTTTGTACTATAGTCAAGTCCAGGAGCCTGATTCCTCCAGCTCAGTTTTTCTTTCTCAAGATTGCTTTCGCTATTCGGGGTCTTTTGTGTCTCCATACAAATTGTGAAATTTTTTGTTCTAGTTGTGTGAAAAACGCCATTGGTAGTTTGACAGGGAGTGCAATGAATCTGTAGATTGCTTTGGGTAGTATAGTCATTTTCACAATGTTGATTCTTCCAATCCAGGAATGTGGTATATCTCTCCATCTGTTGGTATCATCTTTAATTTCTTTCAAAAGTGTCTTATAGTTTTCTGCATACAGGTCTTTTGTCTCCCTAGGTAGGTTTATTCCTAGATATTTTATTCTCCTTGTTGCAGTGGTAAATGGGAGTGTTTCCTTAATGTCTCTTTCAGAATTTTCATCATTAGTGTATAGGAATGCAAGAGATTTCTGTACGTTAATTTTGTATCCTGCAACTTTACCAAATTCACTGATTAGCTCTAGTAGTTTTCTGGTGGCATCTTTAGGATTTTCTATGCATAGTATCATGTCTTCTGCAAACAGTGACAGTTTTACGTCGTCTTTTCCAATTCGTATTCCTTTTATTTCTTTTTCTTCTCTGATTGCCATGGCTAGGACTTCCAAAACTATGTTGAATAATAGTGGCGAGAGTAGACATCCTTGTCTTGTTCCTGATCTTAGAGGAAATGCTTTCAGTTTTTCACCACTGAGAATGATGTTTGCTGTGGGTTTGTCATATGTGGCCTTTATTATGTTGAGGTAGGTTCCCTCTCTGCCCACTTTCTGGAGAGTTTTTATCATAAATGGGTGTTGAATTTTGTCAAAAGCTTTTTCTGCATCTATTGAGATGATCATATGGTTTTTCTTCAATTTGTTAATATGATGTATCACATTGATTGATTTGCATATACTGAAGAATCCTTGCATCCCTGGGATAAATCCCACTTGATCATGGTGTATGATCCTTTTAACGTGTTGTTGGATTCTGTTTGCTAGTATTTTGTTGAGGATTTTTGCATCTGTATTCATCAGTGATATTGGTCTGTACTTTTCTTGTAGTATCGTTGTCTGGTTTTGGTATCAGGGTGATGGTGGCCTCCTAGAATGAGTTTGGGAGTGTTCTTTCCTCTGCAATTTTTTGGAAGAGTTTGAGAAGGATGGATGTTAGCTCTTCTCTAAATGTTTGATAGAATTCACCTGTGAAGCCATCTGGTCCTGGACTTTTGTTGTTGGAAGATTTTTAGTCACAGTTTCAAATTCATTACTTGTGATTGGTCTGTTCATATTTTCTATTTCTTCCTGGTTCAGTCTTGTAAGGTTATACCTTTCTAAGAATTTGTCCATTTCTTCCAGGTTGTCCATTTTATTGGCATAGAGTTGCTTTTAGTAGTCTCTTAGGATGCTTTGTATTTCTGCGGTGTCTGTTGTAACTTCTCCTTTTTCCTTTCTAATTTTATTGATTTGCGTCCTCTCCCTCTTTTTCTTGATGAGTCTGGCTAATGGCTTATCAATTTTGTTTATCTTCTCAAAGCACCAGCTTTTAGTTTTATTGATCTTTGCTATTGTTTTCTTTGTTTCTATTTCATTTATTTCTGCTCTAATCTTTATGATTTATTTCCTTCTGCTAACTTTGGGTTTTGTTTGTTCTTCTTTCTCTAGTTCCTTTAGGTGTAAGTTTAGATTGTTTATTTGAGATTTTTCTTGGTTCTTGAGGTAGGCTTGTATAGCTATAAACTTCCGTCTTAGAATTGCTTTTGCTGCATCCCATAGGTTTTGGATTGTCATGTTTTCATTATCATTTGTCTCTAGGTATTTTTTGATTTCCTCTTTGATTTCTCCAGTGATCTCTTAGTTATTTAGTAATGTATTGTTTAGCCTACATCTGTTTGTGTGTTTTACGTTTTTTTCCCTGTAATTCATTTCTAATCTCAAAGAGTTGTGGTCAGAAAAGATGCTTGATATGACTTCAGTTTTCTTAAATTTACTGAAGCTTGATTTGTGACCCAAGATGTGATCTATCCTGGAGAATGTTCCGTGTGCACTTGAGAAGAAAGTGTAATCTGCTGTTTTTGGATGGAATGTCTTATAAATACCAATTAAATCTATCTGGTCTATTGTGTCATTTAAAGCTTGTGTTTCCTTATTAATTTTCTGTTTGGATGATCTGTCCATTGGTGTAACTGAGGTGTTAAGGCCCCCCACTCTTACTGTGTTACTGTCGATTTCCTCTTTTATAGCTGTTAGCAGTTTCCTTATGTATTGAAGTGCTCCTATGTTGGGTGCATATATATTTATAATTGTTATATCTTCTGCTTGGATTGATCCCTTGATCATTATGTAGTGTCCTTCCTTGTCTCTTGTAACATTCTTTATTTTAAAGTCTATTTTATCTGATATGAGTATTGCTATCTAGCTTTCTTTTGTTTTCCATTTGCATGGAATATCTTTTTCCATCCCCTCACTTTCAGTCTGAATGTGTCCCTAGGTCTGAAGTGGGTCTCTTGTAGACAGCATATATATGGGTCTTGTTTTCGTATCCATTCAGCAAGCCTGTGTCTTTTGGTTGGAGCATTTAATCCATTCACGTTTAAGGTAATTATCGATATGTATGTTCCTATAACCATTTTCTCAATTGTTTTTTTTCTTTTTTTTTTTAAATATTTGTTTATTTATTTATTTATGGCCATGTTGGGTCTTTCTTTCTGCGTGAGGGCTTTCTCCAGTTGTGGCAAGCGGGGGCCACTCTTCATCGCGGTGCGCGGGCCTCTCACCATCGCGGCCTCTCTTGTTGCGGAGCACAGGCTCCAGACGCGCAGGCTCAGCAGTTGTAGCACACGGGCTTAGTTGCTCCGCGGCACGGGGGATCTTCCCGGACCAGGGCTCGAACCCGTGTCCCCTGCATTAGCAGGCGGACTCTCAACCACTGCACCACCAGGGAAGCCCCCATTTTCTTAATTGTTTTGGGTTTGTTTTTGTAGGTCCTTTTCTTCTCTTGTGTTGCCCACTAAGAGAAGTTCCTTTAGCATTTGTTGTAGAGCTAGTTTGGTGGTGCTGAATTCTCTTAGCTTTTGCTTGTCTGTAAAGCTTTTGATTTCTCCATCAAATCTGAATGTGATCCTTGCTGGGTAGAGTAATCTTGTAGGGTCTTCCCTTTCATCACTTTAAGTATATCATGCCACTCCCTTCTGACTTGTAGAGTTTCTGCTGGGAAATCAGCTGTTAACCTTATGGGAGTTCCCTTGTATGTTACTTGTCATTTTCCCCTTGCTGCTTTCAGTAATTTTTCTTTGTTTTTAATTTTTGCCAATTTGATTACTCTGTGTCTCAGCATGTTTCTCCTTGGGTTTATCCTCTGTGGGACTCTCTGCACTTCCTGGACTTGCGTGGCTATTTCCTTTCCCATGTTAAGGAAGTTTTCAAGTATAATCTCTTCAAATATTTTCTCAGGTCCTTTCTCTCTCTCTTCTCCTTCTGGGACCCCTATAATGTGAATGTTGGTGCGTTTAATGTTGTCCCAGAGGTCTCTTATGCTGTCTTCATTTCTTTTCATTCTTTTATCTTTATTCTGTTCCGCAACAGTGAATTCCACCATTCTGTCTTCCAGGTCACTTATCCGTTCTTCTGCCTCAGTTATTCTGCTATTGATTCCTTCTAGTGTATTTTTCATTTCAGTTATTGTGTTGTTCATGTCTGTTTATTTGTTCTTTAATTCTTCTAGATTTTTTTTTGACATTTCTTGCATCTTCTCAATCTTTGCCTCCATTCTTTTTCCGAGGTCCTGGATCATCTTCACTGTCATTATTCTGAATTGTTTTTCTGGGAGGTTTCCTATCTCCACTTCGTTTAGTTATTTTTCTGGGGTTTTATCTTGTTCCTTCATCTGGTACATAGCCCTCTGCCTTTTCATCTTGTCTATCTTTCTGTGAATGTGGTTTTCATTCCACAGGCTGCAGGATTGTAGTCCTTCTTGCTTCTGCTGTCTGCCCTCTGGTGGATGAGGCTATCTAAGAGGCTTGTGGAAGTTTCCTGTTGCCCGGGACTGATGGTGGGTAGAGCTGGCTGTTGCTTTGGTGGGCAGAGCTCAGTAAAACTTTAATCCACTTGTCTGCTGATGGGTGGATTGGGTGGGGCTGGGTTCCCTCCCTCTTGGTTGTTTGGCCTGAGGCGACCCAGCCCTGGAGCCTACCCGGGGTCTTTGGTGAGGCTAATGGTGGACTCTCAGAGGGCTCATGCCAAAGAGTACTTCCCAGAACTTCTGCTGCCACTGTCCTTGTCCTCACGGTGAGACACAACCACCCTCCGCCTCTGCAGGAGACCCTCCAACACTAGCAGGTAGGTCTGGTTCAGTCTCCTATGGGGTCACTGCTCCTTCCCCTGGGTCCCGATGCACACACTACTTTGTGTGTGCCCTCCAAGAGTGGAGTCTCTGTTTCCCCCAGTCCTGTCGAAGTCCTGCAATCAAATCCTGCTAGCCTTCAAAGTCTGATTCTCTAGGAATTCCTACTCCCGTTGCTGGACCCACAGATTGGGAAGCCTGACATGGGGCTCAGAACCTTCACTCCAGTGGGTGGACTTCTGTTGTATAAGTGTTCTCCAGTTTGTGAGTCACCCACCCAGCAGCTGTGGGATTTGACTTTATTGTGATTGTGCCCCTCCTACCATCTCATTGTGGCTTCTCCTTTGTCTTTGGATATGGGGTATCTTTTTTGGTGAGTTCCAGTGTCTTCCTGTCGATGATTGTTCAGCAGTTAGTTGTGATTCTGATGTTTTTGCAAGAGGGAGTGAGAGCACATCCTTCTACTTCGCCATCTTGAACCAATCTCCTGGACTCTGGGATTTTCTACATAGACAATCACATCATCTGTGAAAAAAGACAGTTTTATTTCTTCCTTCTCAATTTGTATACCTTTTGTTTCCTTCTACTGTCTGATTGCACTAGCCAGGACTGCCTTAATGATGTTAAATAGAAGTGGTGAGAAGGGACATCCTTGCCTTGATCCCAGTTTTAGGGGAAGAGCATCTAGTTTCTCACCATTGAGAATGCTGTTACATTGGTTTATCCAACTGGCCCCTGTCCACGGAGGGCAAGGAGAGACCAGCGAAAGAGGCAGACCACTCCAGATTGGTATGTGGCAGGTTTGAAAAGCAAGGGAACTTACTTACCAGGCTTGGCTTGGGTCACTATAAGATGAGTAGATCTCTGCACCCACCCACCAGAATCTTAAAAGTTTATATAGAGGCCTTAATGGGGTTCAGCCTCATATGCCATCCAGATTATCTCAAAAACACATTGCTCTTTTAAGACTGTGTCCTTAAAAATGGCTCCCACGGTGGGCAGAGTGTATGTTCCGAGGACAGGGGAGAGAGTGAGGAGCCTCCAATTGCTGGGCTCTGGCTCTCAGATCAATCAGTGGTCACATCCTCTCAATGACCTCTTCCAATAGTTAGCTATTGGGTTTTTTGTATATGTTTCTTATCAAATTGTGGAAACATCTATTTCTAGCTTGCTGAGAGTTTTTATCATGACTAGGGGTTAGATTATATCAAATGCTCTTTTTGAATTTATTGGTAACATCATATGATTTTTCTTGTTGATATGATGGGTTACATTAATTGGCTTCTAAATATTGAACTATTCTTGCATACCTAGAACAAATCCCTGGTAGTCGTAGTACATAATTATTTTCATACATTGGTGAATTCAACTTGCTATTATTTGTTGAGGATTTTTAATCTATGTTCATGAGTGACATTGGTCTATAATTTTCATTTCTCGTATTTCTTGTATTGTCTTTATCTAGTTCTAATATTAGAGTAATCCTGGCTTCATGGAATAAGCTAGGAAGTATTCCTACTGCTTCTGTTTTCTGGAAGAGATCATGGAGAATTGGAATCATTTCTGTTCTTAACCTTTTTAGAGTCATCTACATTTTAAACAATCTTATGAACTTCTTCCCAGAATGAAATTTCCAAAAGTGCATAGTGAAATTATCATTGGTGATACCAGAAGAAGACTCACTGCCTCTGTGAGCCTGAAGCTAAGTGCCCAGTGGCTGCCCTGGGACTGTTAGTTTCAGCAGGTGCAGCTTTTGGGAAGGTAAGCTGGACATGGAGTAGATGAAAGCAACAGTCAACTGGGAGCCATTGGGCACATCTGTGCTTTCCAGTCCCTGTGTCTGATCTTTCCAACCTTGGAGACTAATGATGTCTGCTTCATTTCTTTCTTCTAAAACATGAGTACATTCCTCTTTTGGCTGATTCTTAACTAGACTTCTGTTACACCTACAGAGAAGGAGAATCAGGGAAATACAGTTCCCAGTCTTAGACAAGTTGGCCTCACATAATCCATCCTATGACGTGAAACAACTTGCCTAAGGTTTCCTTATTTAATATCCCACATTTCTCTTAGTTTAGCCTGAATGACAAGATTTTCCCTCTATGTTTATGATCCTACCATCCACTCACTCAGAGAAGGAGGAGGACTACTGTTACAGATCAAGGTTAAAATCAGTACAATATTTGTCTACTTATTAGGGGGTATAAATGTCACTTTAGATGAATATCATATTTAATTTTCTTCTCTTGTGTCACCCTTCATATTTGTTTGTAACACTTAATGTCCATTCATGTATCTGGTGTCATAAAATTGGCCTATGAGCATGCAGGGCAGAGGATGGTAAAAAAAGGAAAATTTTTCAATAAAACATTTAGTTACATCAAGTGTCTACCTTAAGGAGTCTCTCTCTAAGATTTAAGAGGAAATAGGTTTTTTCTTTACCTTGGTGCACTTCTAAGATTTGATCTGCCTCCTTTTTTTTTCTTTAATCATATGAATGACAAGACCTCTAGGACAAATTAGGTTTTGAACTTGGGAGAATTCCAACATTTGTACTAACTTATTTCTGTGTAGTGTGCTCAAGGCCTTTGGCCACTTGGCAGAGGAGATAGAGTAGATGAGAAGTGCCCAAATTTTACCCCTTCTTTAACATTGCACAAGAGGTGACCAGAATATCAAACCTCCATCTCAAGTTCAAAAAGACAGATCGGGCCACTTTTTGTAGAGGTGGAATGTTTAAAAGGAATACATGTCATAGCACACAGTAGAAAGGTCTTCCCCCTCTCTTTTTTTTTGTAGCAGTCATAGTGATAAGGGTCAGAGAATGAGTCCATCACAGAAGAGGCCAGACGTTTTTGCTTTGAACTCCTGTGCAGATGACTGCCCACGCCCCCTCCAGGCCACAGGGCAGCTGTCCTGCCCTGATAAGATCTCAGAAGGCAAGCAACTTTCTGTCTTTCCTGAACTTCTGTTTTCTGATGCATGTGTGTATGTACTTCCTTTCATTGGAGTGAAAAATTCACACTGTCTGAACCAGGTTGTAAGAAACCTGCAGAGGAAGACTGCAACTGTTTTTGTTCCAGGCCAGTCATGCTCATCAAGCTTAGGATGACAGAGTGAGTTCCCATTTTAGAGTTCTCAAGGGAGTTGGGGGTCACAGACTTACAAATAATAACTATTAATACGGTGTGTCTTTTTTGATTATCTACCTCTTTTCTTCATGAGATTGCTTTGGATAGAATTCTGATATTTTGTGGTCCTTTAACAAAAATGTTCATCAGTAGTTATTTTAGGGTCCCACATGAGGCCAAATTTTATAGTGGTGAAAAGTATGATTTTTTTCCCGAAGTTTTGTTTCTCCGCATAAACTCTCTAAAGAACTTTCAGAAGTAGTACATCAGGTTCAGAATCTAGCCATTTCCTCACAGCTATTAGTAGAAATATTTCCCACTTTAGAAATTAGAAACCTGAATCTGCAAGAGAAAATCAATTCTTTCTTTTCCCACAACTATGAAGTGGTTAAACTAGGATTCCAATGCAGGTCTCTCATTCTGTAGTAACTATGAGCTTTCAAAATTTTAATAATGCCTTCTGTAGTTTAATTGATGTCTCAGGAACCTCTAATTTCTCTATCCAGAATGGAGTTGTATAAGGATACTCTTATTCACAGAGTGGAGATCTTAATATAATTATAGATTTTAATCTAGTCATAGTTATCATACCTTATTTTTTATATAGAAATATATAATTTAAACAAATCCGTTCTGTAAACCGAAATATGGTTTTTTAAAAAGTAGGCATTTCTATCCTCATGTTTTTCCTCTGTTAGGAAACTAAAGATCTAAGAGTTGAGTATATGGGGATTTTAGGAAATATTCTTTTTTTAAACCTTGTTTTTAAGCAAGGCTGAAAATCTTTCCTCCATGTTTTGCTTTTAGAAACTTTTTGGCATTCTAGATGCATTTTCTCACTTTATTTAGAATCCACACAAGGGCTCTAAACCTCAAAGGCATGTAAGGATGAAAGGTTGAGTGCTTTGGTTTGAATTATAATTTTTGGTGACGCAGCACCTTTCATCTGAGAATTCAAAGCCATCCTCAAGAAAATACATTCATTATTCCAACACCCCTTTGAGGCTGCTAGAACCTACTTAGAGATGGAGAAGGAGAGACATAAATGGGAAAAGAGAAAGACTGAAGATTTATTTTTAAAAGCAGAGACACAATCCCACCAGCTACCCCAACTTCCCATTCTGTTCTTCTGCAGTTGGAACTCACTCTGCCTAGAATGAGAAGGTGTTATTTCTCCAGGAGCTCATATTTAGAGGCTCAGTTTCTGCACATGCCAAACCCTGTTATGAAGTTTCGCTAGAAAGAACATGAGGAGAGAGGGTGGGAGAAAAAAGCCAGACTTTGTAGAGAAATAACACAACGGTTGATCAGAAAACTGAAAACACGGTCAGTGGACCCAGCCCCTCATATGCAATATTCAGGTGAAATCTGTTGATTCTACTTAAGCTCTATTTTGGGAACCCTTTCGTTCCTCCCTGTTATCAATGAACTAGTTGGGCCTTTCCCCTGGGCTGTTTCAGCAGCTTCCTATCTAACTACCCTGCTTCAGTCTCTCTCCTTTCCAAATGAATTTTCACCTACAGCCAAAGAGATTTTTTTAAATGTCTTTTTACTTAAAATCATCAATTTTTTATTTTACTTTTATTTAATTTATGGCTGTGTTGGGTCTTCGTTTCTGTGCGAGGGCTTTCTCCAGTTGTGGCGAGCGGGGGCCACTCTTCATCGCGGTGCGCGGGCCTCTCACTATCGTGGCCTCTCTTGTTGCGGAGCACAGGCTCCAGACGCGCAGGCTCAGTAATTGTGGCTCACGGGCCCAGTCGCTCCGCGGCATGTGGGATCTTCCCAGACCAGGGCTGGAACCCGTGTCCCCTGCATTGGCAGGCCGACTCTCAACCACTGCGCCACCAGGGAAGCCCTCATCAGTTTTTTAAAATAAAATTTATTTTGCTGAACTATTCTGAAAGTACACTGCAGACATCATGGCATTTCACTCCTAAATAACTCAACATATATCTCCTAGGAATAAGGACATTTTCCTATATACCCACAATACTGTTATCACACCTAAGAAAATGAACAATAATTCCATATTAGTTAGTACCCATTCCATGTTCAAGTGTTCTCAATTACTCACCCAGTGTCTTTTTCCCCCAGCTTTATTGAGGTGTAATTGGTATACGAAAAACTGCACATAATTAATGTATACAATTTGGTGAGCTTGGACATATGCCTACAGTCCTGTTTATCGTCACCGCAATCAATTCTTAACCTCTGTACAGAGCCAGTAGGTGGCAAACACTTTTGGTTGGGACAGAGCCACCCTAACAAAAGTGGCCTTAACACAAATTTCTGTCCACATCAGTTGACATTCCTTCCCCCATGCTCCCCAACTCCACTTAAGCTGGTGTTATTACTTGCTACAAACACTGCTTTGTAGATTCCTATCACATTAAACTTTTCCTTCTTGTCCAGACACTCAGCAGAACATTTCACCCCTCTGTAGTTTTGTGACCATCATTTCCTCAGCCTGCCATGTTCTTTTCCACCTTTCTGCTCCTTTGTCTGGCAAATCGCTGTTTAGACTTAATACCATTTATTCATAGATCATCTCATTAGACCCGAAGACTAGGTTGCTGGGGGGTGTGTGTGTGTGTGTGTGTGTGTGTGTGTGTGTGTGTGTGTGTGTGTCCCAGCATTTAAATTCTGTGGATTCTTATAGTTTTGCATCATGATCCTCCCAGTTCAGTTTGTAGAGGAGGAGAAAGTTTGCCTTGATCCTCTTAGGGTCCCTGGCTCAGTTGAAAAACTGACAAAGACAGATGAACAGGACAAAAAGCACACAAATTTATTTAATACAAATTTTACCTGATACAGGAGCCTTCATAAGGAAATGAAGTCCCCCCCCAAAAAAACATAGTTAAACTTGAATATTTTTATGCTATGTTTGATGAAAAGTAGACAGTGGTGGAGAAATATGACAAGTCAAAGAATTTGCATCAAGGGTATTAAACCAAGAGAAACTTAGCAAGTCCTGTTTGTTTGGATTCTTCTCAGTGTCCCTTTGTCTTTGGAGATAAGGATGCTCATTTTCTCCAGCTGTAGGGAGGACACCTCTCAAAGGAGGGGTTTATGACCTGCTTCAGGGGAGTCGGGAGGGGGGAAGGTCAGAGTGAAAGGCAGAATGCTTCTGCTGCTTTCTCAGACTACTTCAGCTTAAAATATTCAGTATGCCAAGGTGCCGTATTTTGAAGTGTGTTCTGAACCCCATCAAGCTCTCAGGTCCTTTATGGCAACACCACATCTCATTCACTCTTGTATCCTCTGTATGGATCTGAGTGCCTGGCAAAGAATCGGGCTGGAATCAGTATACATATGAATATACATATGAATGTATAAACACGATTACTCAATAAATATATTTAAATAAGGTACCTTGAGAAGCACACAACCCAATTCTATGTGCTCGTGTAACAGACAGTGTTTCCAGTCGTATCTCAGTGTTCAGTGTTCCCGTGCACAGCTGTGGCTTCGTACTGCAAGTACCCGCAACTCTCTGCCAGACATCTCATGCTTAGACAGCGTTTAAAGTCACCATGATTTTAAAGGTGACCCCTGCAGGAGTGGCTTGAAGTTGTCATGAATGGGGAGTTGCTGTGTAAATACTCCAGCCTCCTTTCCCTTTAGTAGGAAAATTGCTAAAGAACATTCCATGCTGTCTCCCAGAGGTTGGCAGAGGGATTGAGCTCCTGTTTTCCAAAGCAGTAGCCTGCTCACTTATACATTCTGTATTAACTTACATCTCTTCTCTATCTCACTCCCCACTTCCCTGCCAGAACGTTCTAAGTCCTTCCACCTAATAACCACTTACACTGAAATCCTTTTTTGAGGACCTGCTTCTGGAAGAACCCTCCCTAAGACAGCTTATTATTTTTAGCCCACAAAGCCGTCATCATGGAGTGATAAATATCAATTACACTGACCTGACTTTCCAGGATCTTCCTAATGGAGTTCAGCAGGAAGGTGTCATGATGCCACACAGCGGGGAATCTGAGTTTGTACTCCAAGCAGGAAATTCCTTTTCTGATCAAGAGAATTTTAAACTACCTCTCATATTGCCATGATGTGCAGAGTGTCACCTCGAAAATAATCCAGTGATTCAAGAGAGTAAGGACAGGGTGGAGCAGAAGCTCAGATTAGAGAGATGCGTAGAGTCAGTCGGAAGTGTTTCTGGACTTGAAAGCAGGTGGCCAGCACTTTGCAGAACAAATTGGAGGAAAGCAAAACATCAACAGAAATCAATAAAAGATGTTCTTTTTACAAGATCTTCAGTTAACACTGGGAGTAAGGATTCTGAGGCAAAGAAGCAACCACTTCAGCCCCGGAACCCTTGGGACAAGCTACTGTGTTGCATCTGAGAAGAAGTACACATGCACACAAAGACAAATTCAAGAACAGACTTACCCCGGAGCCTGACATGGTATCTGGCATATAGTTGGCATGCAGTAAATGCAAGAAGTGAACAGAGTCCCTCCATTAGGCTCTGCCAACTGATGATGACTAACACTTACTTGTCCAGATGCAAGCTAAGTGGCACCTGCAACAGAACCACCAGAAAAAAAGAATTTGTTTGTAATGCAGATTACTGAATCTCACCCAGAATTACTGAATCTGAATTTCTCAGCAGTGGCCTTGACAAAATAATGGCTTAATCATTAGAGAAAATGAATAGCTAATATTTACTAAGTGTGTGTTAATTGTCGGGCACTGTTCTAATCACTTTACGTGTATTAATTATTTTAAAGTCCATAGAATCTCCATGAAATAAGTAATAATATTAACTTCATTTTACTAATGAGGTGTCTGATGCAAGGAGATGTTAAAGATCTTTTCCAAGGTTATGCAGTTAATAGTGAAAAAGCTGGGATTTGAACCCAAGATGCCAGATTCCATAATACTTGCTCTGAACCAAAATATGACATTGCCTCTCCCTTAAAATTATTCATTACAATACCTAGTCCATTTGTGTTTCAGGGTGGCTGTGAGGGGACTCAGGATACAGCTGCTAAAATGCACACATGAA
This sequence comes from Balaenoptera physalus, assembly GCF_965194825.1. Classification (NCBI taxonomy): domain Eukaryota; kingdom Metazoa; phylum Chordata; class Mammalia; order Artiodactyla; family Balaenopteridae; genus Balaenoptera; species Balaenoptera physalus. The sequence continues at coordinate 79,952,935 of NC_138895.1, read as the reverse complement.
GGAAAGGTATTCCACTAGGCACGAATAACTGTTAACTCTGTAGTGAGATTTATTTATTAGGGTGTGAGAAACAAAAGCCAAGTAAGAGGGAAGGGGTCTGAGTATGACACTGATAATGATCTGTAACCTACTCTCATATTTATCTTTATAACAGGAAAAGACACTTTTCTCTGATGTTTGCTACATCTTGATCTCTTATACAGCCTTGAAAACCATATGGGTCAGGTACATTACCATGTTATAGACGTGAACACTGAGTCTCAATGAAATTAGGTGATCTCTCCTAGCTACACAGCTACTATGCAGGGGATCCAGAATTTAAATTCAGCTCTGACATCTGGTTGTTTGCCCAATGTGGGGTAAAAGGAAGACATGAGTGAGTCAGAGAATAGGAAAGAATAAGAATATTAAAATATATGTAGTAATTTGAACTCAGTGTTGCATATCTATCACCAGCAAAAAGGAAACCCATTGATGGGTCCTTATAGATGCTTGCAAAGTACAAGATGGATAAATGACAACTTTTAAACTATTTTGCTGGTCCTTTATAAAACTGGCCTTTGTCTGTAGTTTATTTAGATTACCAACAGTCATGGTGCTACAATCCGTGCCTTAGGATCTGATCTCAACCGTTTCAAAGTTGAAATGTTTTAAACGTGTAGGCATTGTGCTTTGGCATACTCAAAGTGTTAATTTTTAAGTTAAAGCTAAAAAATAGGCTTGACATTCTCAGTCAAATTTAGCTCTTACTAAATACAATATTTAAAGGTGGTAAATGAATTTTAACCTTTCACAAAAAGACATAGGAAAACCAACATATATCGCATTAAAATGTCCCAGTGTGTTTTCCTCCATGCATTTTTCAAATGGAATATCCCCTTCCTTCCTCTTACATCACCCATCCACACTCTGATTTTTGCTTAAATCCTTCTGGTTCCCAAACTTACCATCTACATTCCTTCTTCCATATCTGCTCCTCCTATTTCTTTAGCCAGGAAGAGTCTCCCTCCTTCTCTACTCTGTCAATCTCATCGTGTCCTTCAACTGTTTGCTCTTACATAGCCTCTGAAAGGCCTCTGTCCTCTCTTCTCTCCACTGACAGGTTCCATGAAGAATTTGAATCAGCTTCCAGACCAAAATGATTGAGTTCTCTGCGATCATGATGCAATATTTTACCAATCTCTATTAGTACTTCCCTCACATAAGTACGATTTTGAGTAAGCACGTGCCCGTCTCATTTCATCGTGGGCTCTCTGAGGGCAGGAGCTGAATCTTGTTCATTCCTGATAGAGCCCTAGTGCAGCTGATAGGTGGCAGGTTCCCAGGTCGTGGCTGCCTAGCATGCACTGAATAACGATACTGTGTTTTCTCCCTCCTCTTTAATGGAACCATTTGAGCCATGGTAATGAGGAGTTAGAAGTAGCTGTCAGTTCCCCTCTTCAGTGACAAGTATTAGGCCAATATGTGATTTCCTCAGAGGATATTGCCCAGATGTGACTAATATGCAACAAACTGCTCTCTAGCAAACCTTACCTCAGTTTCCATTATGAATTCTATAATGTGTTTGCAGGTGGCTCTGCCGACCCTGAAAGATGCGCACACCTAAACCACATAAACTCATGCCTCATTGCCAATTCCAGAGAGACAGCCTTACTCATATTCTCTGAGTCTTGAATCTCTGCCCCCATTCCTGCTGCCTCAGCTTGCGTGGTACACCTCTTGCCTTCAAACTCCCATGCCGGATGTCACTGACCTCAAGAGGAAGTATAAAGCATACTTAGCTCTTAGAATCATGCTTTCAGAAGGTGTAGATGAGAAGTAGGTAAGGACGTTAAAAACTGGTCACAGTATGTGCCCCGAGTCATGCAGGTGTGGGGCACACTAAGTTGAAGCCCCTCATTTTACTTCGAAGCAAGGGGTGCTATCTTTTTACAGCACTGAGCTACTGCCTCCCAACCCTCATGTTTGTTTAGAGTCACAACCACACAAGTCTGTAACAGCCAATAGAGTAGAGTAGTTGAGGGATGCCAACTGGAGCGAGACAACAGGGTATGTGTGGGCACCTGGCCAGCTAGGGTGGATGTCCATCCTGATGGCACCCCCATTCAGTTTTAAACACTGTGTGGCCTCAACAAGCATGTTAATTGTCAAGTTCATCCCCTGGATCACATTTTGTAACCAAAGACTGGTTGGTCTACTTAAAATATTCCATAAACCCTAAAATCAAAAAGAAAAAATAATAGATTGCAGTGGTATAAAGTCTTAAAAATAAGTTAAAGAAGGGTTTATATAAATAAATGAAGTCAGATCCATAGTAGGTCAAAGCAAGCAGATAAACAGGACAATAACAAATAAGCATAAGTGCAAATTCTGTAATTTTTCCTACTACTTTTGCTGTTAATTATATTTTTATTAATTACCAGAGAGATAAGGAAATGTACAAAATGCATCTAAGATTTGGAAAATTATTATAAAACAAGCCATTCAGTTTAAAAACAATATAACTGTCAACTTTAAGGTTCTGTTTTAGCCTCTCTAAAATTCAGTCATCTTTTCCTCCTCAGAACTAACCACTGTCCTGAGATTTGTGTTTATCATATCTTTTTATTTTTTATTTTTTATAAACTTTTTTTTTTAATTTATTTATTTATTTTTGGCTGTGTTGGGTCTCCGTTTCTGCGCGAGGGCTTCCTCTAGTTGAGGCAAGCGGGGGCCACTCTTCATCGCGGTGCGCAGGCCCCTCACTGTCGCGGCCTCTCTTGTTGCGGAGCACAGGCTCCAGACGCGCAGGCTCAGTAGTTGTGGCTCACGGGCCTAGTTGCTCCGCGGCATGTGGGATCCTCCCAGACCAGGGCTCGAACCCGTGTCCCCCCGCATTGGCAGGCAGACTCTCAACCACTGCGCCACCAGGGAAGCCCAACATTATTTCCTTTTACTTAATATTTTTTTAAATAATTTTCTTGATAACTGTGCAAACTTTTGGTTACATTTATTCCACAATTCTGTATATTTTAATGTTATATATATATGAAAGGTACCATTTAAAATTAAATATTAAAATATTTTTGCTAGTGAGAAGGTGTGATTAATTTTTTGTATATTACTATTTTTATCCAGTAAGTAGACAATCTCTGTATTGATTCTCGTTATATATATCTGTGGATTATATTGTTTTAAGAAATCATACCATTATTTAGGAACAAGAGATTTGTTTCTCTTTTTATTTCATATTCATTGTATTTGCTTTTATTACTGTATAAAAATTGATGTGATATCCAATGCAGTAATAAACACATGTGGGTATGACGTACATCCATGCCTATTTTCTAATCTTATAGGGAATGTGTTCAATACTTTACCATTAAATATAATGTTTATTTTTATAGGTATTTTTCATCAGATTAATGAAATTGCATTCTATTCCTAAAATAGCCAGAATTTTATTTTGCCTTATTTTTTTTGTTTTGTTTTGTTTTCAATCAGTGCTTGTTGAATTTTATCAGATGCTTTTACTGTATCTATTGAGTTAATCATATGCTTTTTTTTCTGTTAGTATGTGAATTGGAGAAACTTCTGTCTGTAAATGAAAATACAAACTTCATCCTGGACACACAGCTAAACTCCACTTGCCCCCCTCCCTTTCAGTTACATATGGCTGGGTGCTTGGGTTTTAGCTAACAGAATGTAAGAAGGAATGACCCATACCCCTCTCAGGCCTGGCCTTATAAATCCTCCTTGATCTCTCCTCCATCATCTTTCTCATCCCTAGTTGGTGGGGATGCAAATAACCACGGCATACTTGGAGCAAAGACAGCAAAGCCTCCCTCAGGTCAGGTCTCTGAAAGTGGTCTATATTTTTAATATTATGAGACTATTTACATGTCATTTTTCTTCTTGAATCAGTTTTATTGAGATATGCTCTAAATAGTTGTCAATTTCATGTAAGTTTTCCAAATTTTGGCATAATTTTTATAACAGCCTCTTATTAAATATATCATGTTGGTAGTATCGGCACTTCTATCTCCTTTTAAAATTCTAATATGCATTGTTCATTTTATCTTTTAAAAGAAACAACTTTTGAATTAGTACATTCTGTCAATTTTTTTGTTTGATTTATATTTTATTAATTTTGGTTTTTACCTTCATTATTTCATTCTACCTAGCTGTATTGCATTTGTTCTACTGTTCTTTACATAGATTCCTTAGACCAGATGCATAGATCATTAATTTAAAACTACCTTCTCTAATATAAATACTAAACTGTATATTTTCTTAAAAATACTGCTTTAGCTCCAACTCAGAAGTCTTTTGATGTGATATGTTATAGTTGGATTCTCAGTATTTTTCATTTTATTTCATAATTGATTCTTTGATGACTAGGTTATTCATGCATATACTTTTAAGCTTATTTCGTGTGTTATGGATTTTTACCAAAATTACATATGCTCAGAAAATGTATTCTGTAAGTTACCAATTATTTCACATTTTTGAGACTACCTAAATGGCCAATATGTGGTCAGTTTTTGCTAATAAACTTTATGTGCTTAAAAAGAATGTGTATTATGCAATTGCTAGATGTTTTATATGTGATCATTAGATATAGGGTTTCCAGATAAAATACAGGATACCACGTTAAATTTGAATTTTAGGTGCACATATTTTTATGTCTCAAAATATTTGTTGTTTATCCAAATTCAAATTTAAGGAGGCATTCTATTTTTTCTTCTCTTGTTCAGTCTGGCAACCCTACTTAGATCAATCCTATTAATTTTGTTGTTTTAATCTTCCATATTATTATTTTTGTCTGCTTGATCTATTAGTGAGAGAGGAACATTAAAACTTTCCCTGTGATTTTGGACTTGTCAGAGTCTTCTTGTATTTATGTCAAGTTTCATTTTATACCATTTGAAATTATATCATCGCACACATACAAATTCACGCATTTATATGTTTCACGTATTAGTTTTTTTCTTAAATTATTTATTGATCCTCTTGAGATCTAGTAATGATTTTTGCCTTGCATTCTATTTTCCCTGGTGTCAGTATAGCTACAACAGCTTTCTGTTTGTTTGTGTTTCATTCATTCATTCATTCATTCAACACGTATTTATTAAGTGTCTATTATGTGCTATGTACATACCAAAGAAATAAAAAAAAAATAAGTCCCTGATCTCACAAAGCTTGCATTCTAGTGGTACAAGATAAACAAATTAGTAAAATATATACTGCATCATATGATGACATATGCTATAAAGAAAAATAATCAGAGAAGAGAGATAGGGAGTGCCAAGGTTGGCCTCACTGCTCTCACAAAAATATGAAGATTAGACTGAGAGATGAGAGATGACCTGGGTTTCCTTAATTTATTTTAGTGGCTCATGGAACAAGGCAACAAGAACTTAAAGAGTTTAGTTCTGATGATCTCAAGGAAAACATATGCACTGAGGTTGTCAATATTGGGGGATGTGGTGAATAGGTCCTTGCTCTAAGTTCTAGGGCCTCATCTTCACTTCCACTAATAATTGAATATTGGGTAATAGGGAGGCCTTTTCCCAACACAGGAGATGCCAAGCAAGTGACTTCTTAATTCCTGACTTTGGAGATAAGGAGTGACATGGATGCATACATAAACAGAGAGGGCAATATATGGTCTGCTTATTGTATAAGCAGACCATAGCAAAACTCACAGAGGTAAACGTTTCTTCTGTCAATCCAAGTGCCACTGATCTTTGCCCTGTGCTCTTTGCATTTTAAATATTTATTCAAGACTTACAGAGATGAGCAATGTTTAGCACTCTGAAAATGACTGCTTTTTAAAATTAATTTGAACCTCTTCCTTATTAAAGGTAGTACAAATTTTTGAAAGTTCACATAAAGTAAAAGACAGCTTAATAAATTTTTATAGCTTGAGAGCTAACATAATATCACTCAAGTCTAGAAATGTAATATTACCAAAGCCTTAGGAGTTCTCACTGGGACCCACTGTAAGCCCCTCACGGGGTCTCATCCAGTCTCAACACTCTAACCCTGTAGTGTACCTTATTTTGTTTATTTGACTCCGTGCTGACAGCACATGTTGTGTGTTGTGTAACGTGTCTTCCATTTCCTGAGGTCGTGAAGACGTCTTGAGGTCACACTGAGAAAGAGTGGCTAAGCCAGGAACAAATCTGAGTCTGAGGAGTTCCAAAGGTTGACCTTCCCGCACTGCCAGCAAGACGCTGGTCCCATCTGAAAACACAGCCAAAAAGCAAAAACTTGTGCACTGGAAATATGGAGTGGTCGTTATTAGAGTTGTACAATATGTAGTGTGAATGAATCATTTGTCATTTCTTATTAATGAGCTAGATCCTGCCTTGGATGAAAAGAGAAGAATAAACAAGTACTTCAGAGCAGTCTGCTAAGCAGAATGGAATAAATTCTGCAGCCTTGGGCACGAGGTAGTGTTCAGTAAATTATCTTTGCCCATGAACTAAATGGCACCCCTTAAAGAGTTCATTCACCTCACATGGATGAGCAGCTTACATCAGATAACAGATCCTTCACCTCCATGATCCTGCCTGCTGCTATTATCTCAAAGATTTGTCACTGTCCTTTCACTTACGTTTCTGGATCAGGCTGGGGAATTGGATGGCTTTGAAAGCATAGACAGCTTTTCCTTTGCTAATCTTCCAGACATGAATGTGCATATGGTGAACTTCTTTATGGGAGGGAAAAAATATGGCTTAGAAATGTTTTAAGGGATGGAAGGACACATGTTCTTATTTCATGTAGCATAACCCCTTGCTGAGCTGTGATTTGGGGTTACTGAAAAAACCAAACAAAGCACATTTATAATTAGTATATTAATAGTGGTTAGCTAACTTTAGTGACTTTTTTTTAGTATCTTGTACTATGTATTTTATGTACCTGTAAACAATAAGATGCTTTAGATTTAAAGTACTCTTCTTTTATATGTCAAACACACACAGGCACGCACACATACATGTATGTTAATTTATTTAATTTTCAGTGAACAGATGGTAGATATCATTAGCCAAATTTTAAATATTTAGAAATTGAGGTTTAGAGAAGTTATCATGCCTGAATTTACACCAATAAGTGGTAGAAATGGAATTAAACTTGCATTAATCTAAAGTGCCTGCTATTAAATGCTGCGCCGGGAACTGGAACTTAGCCCGTAGTGGACTAAGACCAGAAATGAGGTAGATTAAAAGGATTCAGGAAATGGAGGTTGATTTGATGCTTGGAAAATACATGTCAGGCAGTTAAATTCAAGAATAACAGTAAAGGGCTTCCCTGCTGGTGCAGTGGTTGAGCGTCAGCTTGCCAATGCAGGGGACTTGGGTTCAAGCCCTGGTCTGGGAAGATCCCACATGCCGCGGAGCAGCTAGGCCCGTGAGCCACAACTACTGAGCCTGCGCGTCTGGAGCCTGTGCTCCGCAACAAGAGAGGCCGCGACAGTCAGAGGCCCACGCACTGCGATGAAGAGTGGCCCCCGCTTGCCGCAACTAGAGAAAGCCCTTGCACAGAAACGAAGACCCAACACAGCTAAAAATAAATAAATAATAAAAATAAAGGAATTCCTAAAAAAAAAAAAAAAAAAGAATAACAGTAAACTGAGAACAAATGTCAATAACCTCAACAAATGAAAAATGGGATACAATTAATAAGTTGAAGTGGTCACAGATCAACTTAAAATTAAAGGAAGTGAATAGTGACATAGTTTATGTCTTGGCATGGCACTATTCTTAGCCAGTTTCACAATGGCAGTATAAGTGTGTGTGTGTGTGTGTGCGTTTGTGTCCAATAGCACTTTATGAGTCGTTTTGGATTTGATCTTCACAACAAAACCAGCAAGGTAGTAATTATATTCCCCAATTTACATGTGAGTAAACTGAGGCAGAAAGAGACTATATTAACTCCAGAAGGTCAAAAGTCAACATGTAGTCAAGTCAGATTTTAAAAGCAGGTCCATTTGGTGTTAATTTCAGTGATTTTTTTTTTTTCCCCTCTGTATCTTCCTGTACCTTTGTCAAGTGTAGGGATGCTTACTAGTTCTGAGACTCTCAGTGAAAGATCTGTGTACCAGTGAGACTTAGAAGTGACGATGGTCAGGAAAATGCCTTCTACGGGCTATGCTTTGGTGAGGAAATGCTGAATTTGAAATTAGTTTTATTATTTTAAAGTTGATTAATAGCTAGACAGGAAAAATATGAGGGAATGGTTGAGAAGTCAATGCTGTGCCTTCGTGATGCTCAAAATTACACAAAGAATCACTCTTCTGTAGCACAGTTATCTCTTTTGTTTCACATCATCTTAATTCTGCAAGTGTTTATCAATTTCAATTGCTTTTGCAATTCAATTCAGACTTTCAATGGAAAGCGAACTTTCAAACTTCTTTTAACATAAAAACTCAACTTTTTCTTTGCCCTTTCTCAGGGATATTTGAATATTTTCTGGATTAAACATCCTCCCCTTCTGGGAATGGATACCTGACCCTTGTATTTCTGAAGAAAATTCCTCTCTGACCTTGAAAAATAGGGGAGGAGACCAGCATTTGTGTTTGAAATGATTTGGGCTCCAGTTTTGCAAATAATTAAAATTCTTCCTGAGCAGACACCCAAGGCTATTATGGGAGACAAGAAGAAAATAGGGTTTTTAAAGGAGAGATAAAGGGGTTTGGTTCTAAAGTTTAAGAGGCAGGGGAGGAGGGGCATGGAGGGAAAGGTGGGTGCTGGGAGTCTCAGGGCTGGATCTGGGCCAGAAAGGTGTGAGTGTCAGCTGGTAGGTGCTTTGTGGTGGGTTTGCAGGAGGGCGCCTGTGAGAAGCATCACTCAGGTGCCTGGGGCTATGGTGGATTAGAGTCATGTCTCTGAAGGCTGAGAGCTTCATGCTCACCTGAGCCCAGGTATGTGCTAGATGACGTCATTTTTTAAGGATAGAGAAATCCATGCTACTGATAATGCAGGTGTCCTCACCAGCCACAGACCAGTCACTTCAGCAATGGGAGTGAGGTCCAAGTGATGCCACAGTGCTTTCCTAGACCCCCTCCAGGCACTTTCTGAGAAAGCCCCCGTGCAGCTTGCCCCCTCCAAATGCTAAGAACATCTACAGGAATGAAAGGAGACCTCTACACCCCTGTCAGGGAAGGAGTGATTCTTTCACTGTACCTGGCATTGAATTGGGCATAACACAAGCATCCAGAGCTGGTACACCGCAGCTAGATTACAGAGATCGTGGTAAGCATGCTGTAAATCATCATTGACTGGGCATGTAAGGATGAAATTACAGCAAAACTACTGTGTGCCAGGCATTGCTATAGTAACTGTGTATCTTTTATGATTTTAATTCCCTCTTTTTTAACTCTCAAGATTACACAGTGAGGTAGATATTTTCATCTCCTCTTTAAAAACAGAATGAGTTGAAGCTTAGAAAGGTTACAAAACTTGCTTATGATCACTCTCATTAAATGCAAGAACAGGATCAGATACTTTGTTCTAGCATCAAAGCTTTCCTTTTCTTTTATGGTATAACACTGTTTGTTTGTGCTAATTCTCTGAGTGGCTTTAGACAAATCATTTTACTGCTTTGGACCTGCTACCACACAACTAAGGAAGGTAGAACAAAATGATTATCCTCTACAATTTCTTACAGGTTTGCATTCCAGGGTGGAGATGAGGAGTGGGCCACCTTTGCAAATGGTTTGCCCTTGAATAACACATGCTAGCGTGTATTGAAATAACAAACTAAGTATATCAGAACTGTTTAACCTCTGCCTCTCTGTCTCTCTCATTCCTGCTTTGCTGTATGTGCTTTTCTTGGAGATTCTGGGTGGAGGTGGGAGTGCAGCAGGGTTCTTAAAGCAAGAGCAGCCTTACCTTAAGTTTGCGTCTTGGACTAGAAGGTCTTTACTCTTGTCCTTGACAGGTGATGGAACTGTGGTACTTTCAAACCTATCCTTCTTTCACCATCATCATCAAGAAACAAACAAGTTCTAAATGTATTTAGGGGACATCTGATTGCTTCCTCTCTGTTCTGAGTGAGTCTTGGCTGAAGGGTCATGGTTGATGTGGGAACAGCGAATGGAGGATACGTCTCAGAGTGTTTCTCACGGTGAATCATGCCAGCTCCTCTGTCGCCCCCAAGCTGTCTAGTTGGATTGATATGCAAGGCTTTATGAGTTAGAAAAATATAACCAAAGATAAATTCCACAGTATTGGGTGATGAAGCAGGAGAGGGTGAAAGACCAGCAAACGCTGATGTCATTCCAGAATCCTTCCTCTGAGTCGGCCCCCAGAAAGGAAGGTCACACAGTAGTCAAGGCAAAATAATGACAGGTTCTGAGTAGAAGTGTCCCTTAGATTTAACTAGTGAAAGGAGAAAAATAAATAAGGGATGAGCAAACATCCTTCACACATCCCTCTCCTCTAAGGTGTCACCACTAATCCCTGTCAGATGCCACGCTGAGTTGGAGAATGTGGTGGACACTTTGAAAGAAGTGCAGTGGCATCCTCATGATGTGTGGTGTTTGTGGAGACATCCCCAGAGGCCATGTTTTGTGTAACACTGTTACATCCCCATCTGGTACCATCTGGCTACTCTCTTCCCAAATGAGAAGGTCAGACTGGAAAAAAAAAAAAAAAAGCCAAAACCTTGACTTTAATATAGATTCAGATGGGCAGGGGGAGAATATGAATCTGTCTCCATTTTTGAAAGTATCCTTGCTCTTGAAATGATGTAATTATCAGCTGATCGTGTGTTGGCATTGCTCTTATGTTTACGGTCTGAGCCACCAGCCTCCTTTAGTAGGTCTGCATGTTCCACAGTGTGCGCTGGGATGGTCAGTAAGGAATTGCAGAAGGATGGGATGGAAAAATTAAAAGGCTCAAGCCTTAGCACACGATTTACTAACTCTGAGGTTGAAATCTCTAGCAGGTGGGTGTGCACTGGATGGAATAAGATATTTTTCTTGTGGCTGGAGACGCACAGAACCCAGGTGGAAATGAGAGTCATATTTGAGGAGAATAGGGACAAAATGAAGCATCATGTCTGTGGTGCAGTTGTTGCACAGAAGACCAGAAATGAGTTCATGGACTGGGGTACCTGAGGACAGGTGAGCGGTAGAAGACAAAGCAGAACAGCTTAGGATGTAGACCATGATCAAGCAGCATGGGGTGAGAAGAGTCTGATCCACTTTGGAGCCCAGGCTTTCTCCCCAAGGAAACCTGTGTTCTAGACTTAGGTTGATGTCCTGGCGGTAGCGTTCAGCCAGGAATTGTAGTGGAGCTGGGGAGGAACTTAAGGGCATGGAGCAAAGGGTGATGGAAGGTCCCTTTCTGAGGACAGTTAAGCATAGTGATCACACAGACTGTCTAGAGTGTCAAACCTGAAGAGCCAGTTTAGGGAGACACAGACAGGTTTGAAGCAGAGAATCTAAGCCGAAGCCAGCAGAATCTGAAGCACGGAGCACTTCAGAAAAGGGAGGTATCCAAATAGAGGGAGAAAGCCTCACAGGATGCCTCTGTGAGAAGGGAAACGTTAAGAACACTGGGCTTGTGTGGATCTTGGATATTGGACCATTGTTCAAGTTTAGTCCAACTGTTTAAAGGCAAAGAGATAGCATGGACCCTGAATAGCTATTAGGAAGCAATTCAGTGCCTTGAACCACAGTTTTCTCATCCACACAATGAAAAGAAAAAAAATGATGCCCTCCAACCTAAATTATAAGTATCAAATAATGTAATGGATGTAAACAATTGTATAAATAATTGAAAAAATACTGAAGTATTTTACTATGTGCCAAGCCGTGTGTTTTACACATTTATCTCATCTATTTCTCCAAAAGCATAGTGCTAGTGTATCCTTGCTACAGCCCTGTGGATTACAAATGCTTTTTATCCCCAGGAAAGTAGGCTCAGAGAGAATCTGGGTAATTTGTCACTGGTCACACAGCTAGTAAGTAGCAGAGCCAGTATTTGAATCCAGGAACTTATGCCAAAGCTCAAGGTTATGACTACTAAGCTCTGTGGCCACTCATGTTCTAACCCAGGGGACAGTCTGGCAGGAGGATCTACACAGGAGGGGCTGGTCCAGATGAGGGGCTGTTTACATTTAAATGCCTGTTGCCAAACAAGGTTAAAAAGATATCTGAGCAAACCTATCCTTCCTGGCTGACTTACCTCCTGCCCTTGTACTGTCTTGCTTAGAATCTAAGAGGCCTCATCACTGACATGTATTTATGGTAGTAACAAAGACCTGTATGTTCTGGCACTGCTCCATTACTGTCCATTGCATCAGATGGAACAGTGGAAGGTTCTTCTTCTCTCTTCCATCATCATCTTCATGTAACAGAAATTGAATAGGCTGGAACAGCTACTGCTGATAATGATTCACATCGATTTTACCAACTCCTTTAGTTGTTAAAACTCTGTGGATGACCCCTAAGACCACATCAAACACTGAAAGTTTATGAAACTGTGACTTACTGAGCTATTTCTGTCGGCCCCCATAAGAAACAAAAAAGTGTTTAAAGGTTTGATTCCTCCCCATGATTACAAACTTAAAATACCGATGTGAAATGCAAGCAGACATTTATGCTTGTCCCCTTCTGTTGCTACTTGCCCATGGTAGATGCTAAAGCATAATACTTCCATTCCCTGTACCTTGATAGCAGAAACTAACTAGCATTAATTTTTATACCTTAACACAGATACAAACACCCAGATACAGTCTGACACATGATCGTCTTACACACAGTCTAACACAAATGGTTCTACATACAAACACACATCTGCAGACTAACACATATAGTCAGACAAATGTAGCTTCTCAACAGAGGATACCACTCTGTCCTCTTTCTTCCTCTGTCTCTTTGTTCTTCCCACTGTTCCTTAACGGCTTTCTCATCTTTACACACTGCTTTTTGTTGGTTGGTTGGTTGGTGTTCACTTTCGGCAGGGTACATATATGCGTTCATGTATTAGTTGAACACATATTTATTAAGCACCCACTGCCTGGCAGGTTATGCTGTATGTCTAGGCTGAAAGTATGAATGAGTCACACAAGTTTCTCTCCTCATGGAGGATGCATTCTATTGTCAGGAGACAGAAAAGACAAAAGTCAGTAAACAAATATCATTTCAGAGCATGAAAAATGAAAATAAAAGCGAATTTTCACCTTCGGAATGCATTTTCACTCTACTCTCCATTCATTCAACTATTATCAGGCCCTTATTATCTGCCAGAAAGTATGTTAGGGGCTGAGAATAAAATGGTGAAAAAATGTAACATCCAGCAGGGCAAATCACAGTCGTTCAGGGAATGAAGGGAGATCAGTAGACATATACGACCCATAGGTAAAGAGCGTGGATCCTTTCAAAAACAGAGATGTGTGTGCTGTAGAGGACTGCATTAAAACACAGTAAGCCAGAGGACGATACACGGAGCAGCTAGTTATTTGTCCATGAAGATATTAGATGTTACAAGGTGGGGGGCTTCCATGGCCTCATAAACTAATGTGTGAGTAGCAGGTAAAGTGGAGAAAGTGAACAGGGCCCCTTTTGTATAATGTTGATGTTGAATAGGAATAAGATAGGCTAGTTGATTTATGGAGAGGCAGTTATGAAAGGAAGTTTTTCAAAGTGAGTAAAATCTTATGTTTGTAAGCCAAGAGAATGTCAGCAGAGCAGGAGGGCAGTTGAATATAAAGGAAAGAAAAAGGGAGCAGGGTTCAAAGGAGCAGACCATGGAGGTGTTCAGGATTTGGGCAGATGAAGTGGTTCTCCTTCCAGAGTCTGGAGGAAAGGAAATAAAGACGTGCATTGTTGTGCATATGTTTAAGGCCAAAGGGAAAGAAATTGAGGGAGAACGAGCAATTGGCATCCTTTGTCTTTGTCCTAATAATTGTATGACTAAGATTCAAAGTCTCTCTGTCTCTTGGTCCCTCATCTCTAAAACAAAAATACTGTACCTCATAGGATGACCCTTACAGAACCAATGGGAGGGTGTGATGAGGTAACATGTAAAAGTGTTATAACAGCGCTTGGCACAGAACAAGCCCAAACTGCTTCTACTATTTTATTATTTATTGTGTGTGTATTTGCTTGTATGATGATGATAATGACAGTAATTAGAAAACTAACAGTTTTACGCAGTAACTCATGATTACCCCTTAGTTCCATGTTCACCATTTATCTCCAAACTCCAAAATAAGCATCTGTAACATATCTCATGGCAGTTTGTACTTGCTCTATCATAGGCACAAATTCTAAATTCAGCTCTGTCTCCAAGGCTGCCGTCCTTGAAACCAAAGCAAGCTGTGCTTTTGGCATTGCCGAGGCTCAACATTATGAAAAGGACATGGATAACAGATTCACAACACCCTTCTGGTTTGATATTTGGCAACTTGCTATTTCATACGATACAAATAATCATAAAATGCAACAGCATCCACTTATAATTTTATAGCAGTTGCTCACATTGCCTTTGCCAGGTTTCCCATAATAACTTCACATATAATTAGTATATAATCTTCAGGCATAAATAACACTCTAATTAGTCTATAATCTGTAATTATAATATACTTACAGGGAAGGTGTACATATGTGTAAGTGTGTGTGTGTGTGTGAACTGAGGCAGGCTGAAAAGAACACAGCCTTTTTAATAAAGGAAATAAAAGGGATTATGCAGATTTTATGTGTAAACTATTCTCAGTGCTATTAAAGAATAGGGGAAATTACATAAGTCCTGTTCAATGACTTTCTGTCCTCATATCATTTACGGCAACACCTATATTTACAAAATGGCAGTAGCAAATATATGTCTTATTGGTCACGATTGTGCAAGCACATCATGAGCAGCAGATACGCAAAGAAGACAGGGCCTCTGGCTGCATAACGTTCATGTTCAGTGTGAAGGACAGAAATGACATCATTATATAATTTAAGTATTGTTGTAAAATCTTTTTTCCAGATGAAGAGATATTTAGAGAGTAGTAAGTAAATTAATCATAAAAATTGAGCTTGACTTTGAATCTGAAGTTTTTTAGATTAAAATCATATATTCTTATGACACCACCATTTTAAGATATGAATCAAACTATTTGGAAAGAAAGTGATTAGGAAATACTTGTCCAAAAAAATCAACCAAGAAGTTAATCTCTTATGTCTGGAGCCAAGTATACAGAGGGGAAAGAGCTTGGCAGTTGAGCAGGAGGGAAGAGAGAAGGGGAGATGGAGATGGACAGAAAGGTATCTTCTTTTTAAGGTGCTTACCAGAAACGTTAATGAAGGAAATATGGAAAAAAAAAATTTCCCCCTCATTTTGTTAAAAAAATCCTGCTGTCAATTAACAAAATTTGAGATATGAAAGTCTGCAGATAAAAGGGTTAAGAAGGAATTACATGTGCCTGAGTACATCTAAGCTTCCCTAAAAGAATCAGAGAATGACATCAAAAGAGGACAATGTGATTAAGGCTGAGACAATATTAGGTTAATTCTAGACCGTGTTTAATTCCCAGAAGGACCTGGTCAGAAAGACATTTCTATTCCAGAACCAGCATCTGTTCAATCTAAAGGATGGTCCTAAGGGAGAATATATTTACTTCAGTTTCTTAGTTGTTTGCCTTTCACCTGCTTGTGACCATAATTGGATGGAATCATTTATTTGTTTGCAATTTTCTGGTTGTCATGATCACTTGTGACCTTATAATATGAATCTTGTTTATTAGGAAGTTTAAAGTTCAGCAATAGCTTTAGCTGTGCAAGCCATGAACATAGGCAGTGAAGAATACATGTTAATAACATTCACATCAATAAAGCTTAGCACCAAAGACGACACCCGGTATTCTTCGTGTAGTATCATATGAATGTGTCAAATGTAAAAAATAAAATAAAATGAAAAGATGTTTTCCTCTTTAGGATGGTTGAAATATGCCAGAATATGACTAAAATTAATCCATGCAATCATTCAGTCAAAAAAATATTTTTGAGTACTTTCTACCTACTTGGGAGTTTAAAGCTAATGGTGACAGGTGAAATGCTGTCCTGACCATTGATGTGGAATTCCACACTTAGGACATGACTGCAATTGGGTTACAGCCATGGCTCTGGGGAATGTGGTCAGTAATACAGAGCAAGTGGATTTAAAGAACTTGGAATGCTGACATTCAGGCATCATCTGGGAGAATTTCTAGGCAGAGTCATAGGACTCAGGTCAAAAAAAGTGGAGTGCCAGGGAGGGCAACATGAAGCAAGAAATTTAAGAAATCAGCAGGGATGGGGCTTATCATCATCTGGGAGCTCTTTTCTGAGAACACTCAGGACGGGCTTTATAACCAATGTGTAGACCCTCGACAAAGGAAATAGAAAGAGCATCAGGAAGTAGATGGGACCCATTGAGAAGCCTGGTTTAGACAAATGGTACTATCAGAACCGGTGGAGGCTATGCACAGGAAACTGACAGACGTAGTGTTTGATAGCAAGTGACAGAATCCAACTCAACTGACATAAATTAGAGTCTCACATGGCCAAAAGGATCACATTTAGGCTTCGTTTCAGTCTTAGAAGAATCAGGGATTTCCAGTGCTGTCTCTTTCTCTGTTTTTATTTTACTCTCCTCAGTGATGACTTTATTCCCAGAAAAACTTTCTTTGAAGAAAAAATGGTACCGTGAACTTTGAGACTGTGTTTACTGGCTTAGTAGGTGTTACAGAGAACTTAATTCCCAATAGTTCCATCAAACTATCTGGGCACGTCTTCCATCGCCCCAATCTTGACTATGGTTCACAGGTCTTACCCCATTACTATTGCCAGGAGGATGCTGGTGGCATCCACACCACATGGACCTAGTGTGGAAGGATCACGGTTCCTAAAGGCAAATCAGGTGCTGTGGCCAGGAGATGGGGGGATGGATGCTGAGCAGTAAATGCATCCTCTGAAGGGGATCATCAGACTTTTCTCTCTCATGTATGCACACACACACGTGCATGCACAACTCTTAGACTGTAAATATAATTACAAATTGTCTATAAGTAGGCAAGTGGTAAAGGATTAATGCAGACAAGAGAAAATGTAAATTCTCAGTTGCACATTAAAAAATGCTCAAAGGAATGAAAATTAGAAAAACAATGGGTAGCATGTTTCAAACTAATCTAGCAAATTGTTCCATGAAATGAATGGCTGCTGTAAGTGTAAATTATTGCTGGTTACTTTGGAGCATTTTATTCTTCAGCCTATGTCAGTAGACTTAAAAAGTATATATATATTGATCTGGTAGTATTGATTTTTGGAAATGAACTTAAGGAATTAATACAAAGGAGGAAAAGAAAAGAAAGAACCCACTATATAAAGATTATTTCAGTGTTACATATAGTAGCAAAAATGAAGTGCATATGAAAATTAACATTGAGAAGAATTGTTTTTTTTAACAGCACAAAATTATTGAGTTATCTTGAACAAGTTATTCAATCTCTCTGAAACCTAATTTTCTTATTTGTAAAACATTACCTGTTTAATAGTATTTATTAAGTTAAGAATGAATTGATAGTGTGTGTAAAGCACCTAGTGCAGTGAATGAATATAGTTGGTTGGGAAATTATAGCTTTTATTAAAACTAGAATCATAATTAAATTTAAGTTTTATATAGTACCAAGAAGAAAGTCCATTACATAATGTTAAATAAAAATAAATCAATAGAATAAATGCACATGAATAAAAAAAATTAGGGATTCCTCATTACCATCGCTGTTGTGTTAGGGTAGCTGCTTATGATTAGCTTTTTTCCCTCCATTTTCCAAATTTGCTTTGACCCTATGTCTCATAAGGTGTTGCTGACCCTTAGAACAACTAATGTATGTGAAAGCAGATTACAAAATGAATAGTGTCGTACTACAAGAGAGTGATGATAGTGACTATTTCAATGAAGTGAGAGAGACAGGGGACTTGCAGTACTAAATTAGCATGTCATGGTAAAATACAAAAGTATTTTATACGTAAAATGAGTATTTAAGAGATTGGATATCTCTCCCTGCTCCCTGGAGGAGAAGGGTCTGAAGACTGGGTGGTATGCCAGGGTCTTCAGCAGGGCAGAGCAGTAGGGTTACTCATCCTTCTCTTGTCAAAGCCTGTGTGAAAGCAGATTACTGAGCCCAAATGATAACCAAATGAGAGCTTACTGGGTTATAAATCTGAATATTTTAGGGACTAAATGAAGCCAGTGTAGGATCAAGTTCAAAAGAGATAGGAGAAAGTGAGAATTTGTGCATAGTAGCTCAAGCTATTGCTGGTTTTATTTGAAGCGCCTGTGGCCGTGGACATAGAGATGCCTTAGGTCCTTAGAAGAACAGACCGGAGAGTGAGTCTCCAGCAGACAGAGGCTGGACATTGGAAAGAGCTGCATCCAGGAGATCTGGATTCTGACCGGGACCATGAGTGGTTACCAATATGGCCTCAGGTGAAAATTTTTGATCTCTCTGAACCTCAGTGCCCTCCAATATAAAATGTGGCACAAATATCTGCCTTCCATGCATGGTCGCTGTGAAGAACAGAGGTGACTAAAGGGGAGTGCTTAGCCGTCACCATGTGGTTCCTCGCAGGGAGGTATTCTGGTGGATAAAACATAATCTGTGCAAATAAAGGTAAATTCTCAATAACCTGGGTTCTTCGCTTTCTTTACTATATATACACACACATATACATATACACATACATATATATGTGTGTGTGTGTGTGTGTATGTTTCAAACTCCGTGAAGGGAATCCAGTGTTCCCTCAAGATTTCTTAAAACCTTTTTTTTAATACCTACTGCTCTCACCTCAAAAGTGTGACATCCTCATACCTCTTTTTGCCTTCTAGCACTCTAGCATCCCTCCTGACTTTCCCTCTCAGAAGTCCAAGAATCAGTCTTACCAAGCAGAACCCTCCTTAGAATATAATGTCAGGGAAAGGCCAGGTAACAGATAACAATATGTACAGACAGAAGTGTATGCATTTAAGGGAAATGTGGTAATACTTGGTGTACACTAGAGTCTCAATAAATAGTAATGTTATTATTATTGTTGTTGTTGTTATACTTTTGGAAAGCCCATCTAGATTTTTGAGTTGCACTGTTCTCTGATTTTCTTTGATTAGTAGGGTAATAAAATATTTTTCAATGAGTTTTAATGAGGATTATATGAAATGGCCTTTGCTATGTTCACAAATTGGTATAAAGAATTCCTCTATGGGATATCTAACTAATAAAAAAGGATGGAATGACATTTGGGCTAGGAAATCACTGGCTTTTTATTGGTCAAGGCATCTAATGAAATATTTGTCTTTTTGCTTGAAGTAATTAATATTCTTTTCTTTCTTCAGTGTTTTTCAATTCACTTTTGTTCAGTTGAGCATGTAGGAGTGAGTCATCTACCATGTGCTAGAAAATAGTGATAAAACGTAGGAGATATAGAGCTGAGTATGCCGTAGTTGCTCTGGGTTTTGAGTGCTGTATATGAAACTGATGGGGCGGAGAGCTGATATGAAGGGGATCGATGCCTCCAGGCTCCCATCCAGCCTCACTCATCCCATCACCCATATGCAATAATCGCAAGGGAACATGACAGAAATACAGTCTATACTACTTACAGATTAGGCTCACCATACTCAGAGACTAATAGTCATCAGTTTCCCATGGACACAATAAAGCAAATACAATCTTCCTCACTGGCAAGCTTTAATTGGCCATACATGAACAATTGCTGTCTGTAACTAACGGTTACCTCCAAGAATCCCCAGCAAGCTCTCAGACAGACAGTAAAATATAAGGATTCCAGAAACAGATTGCTTGGATTTGTTTCAAGCAATGCCACTTTCTCACTGTACATTCCTGGACAGGTTAGTTTATCTTTCTATGCCTTCATTTCCTCATTTGTAAAATGATGACAGTAATATTTCCTGTCTCAGAGTTGTGAAAACTAAACAAGCAGTTATATATGAAGTGGTCAGATCAATGGTTGTCCATAAGCAATAGCTGTTAATGTTGTTGTTATCTTACCAATGAAACCTGGTGTTGTTCAAATCTCTCTCTCTTTCTCACTTGTACATCTTGAGTATATCTAGTAAATGTCTCTTGTTTCCTATTATCAATGCAAATATCTCAATAGCAATAATGTTAACACAAATAACAATTTTATTGAACATTTACAGTGAACCAGACACTGTGATGAATGAATGATATCACTTGGGTCTCAACATTTTTCTTAGGTGAGTAATACCATTATCCACACTTTATAGATGAGGCTTGGAGACAAGATGAAGTCCAGCTAAGGCACACGTTTTTAAAGAGGTGAGCAATAATTGAAACCCGTGTATCTGCTTCCAGAGTATCTATCATTATTTGTGAATGTTCATCACCTCCCTGAGTTAGGCTTTTACATTTCCAGCCTGAGCTATCATGGAATCTTCCATGTGGTCTCTCTTCCTCCACTTTGTTCTGTATTATGTGGATAAGTGAGGTTTTCTAAAAGCAAATCTAACCGTGTCAGTCCCAAGCTTGAAATACTTTGATGAGTGTATCAACAGAATAAGATCTAAAGTCCAAAATTTGACCTAGTAGATCCTCATATCTGGCCCTGGCCTAACTTGTGCATTCCCATCTCTTCCCCCAGCCCTGTCCTTTGGTTATTGTAATCCTTAGCACTTCTGAAATATACGTTAATATTTCCTCCCTCTATGTCTTTATGTATTTGATTATCATTGCTAAGTCTGTTCTACTATTCTACCTGACTCCCTTTCCCACCTAGAAAATTCCTTAGTCTTTGAGGCTTGACTGCACCAACCGTGAAGCTTTTATGACCTTCCTTAGATGAATAGAATGCTTCTTTATTAAAACCTTTAGTATACTTTTTTTTCCTTTTAAAAAATCCAGGGACCATGGCATGTGGTATCCTCCCAGTACTTGAGTTGTTTAGTTGTTTGATACAGTGCTTTATTTCTCCTGAAAGCACAGAGTTTGGCACATAGTGAATGTTTAATAAATGTTGCCTTATTGAATTATGTAGATGTAGCAGGATGAGCTGAAACAGTCACTGCTGCTATCAGGGGCTGATAATTTATGTGAGATTTAAAAACAAACTGCTTGGACACAGCACCATTAATACCAGATGACTGAGAGCAGGAAGGAACATGCCATTAGTCAGGGTTCTAATTTTGTGAGCAATAACGTCAGTCAGTTTAATAGGAAGGATATGGATCTTCTATGCAGACTGCAAGGAAACTTATTAGATTAAATTAATTGTTTCTACTAGAAAATAATTTTAATGGTAGAAAATTATGTTTTCCTTTATATTTTTAGGAGGAAATGTGCCTCTGTGTCACTGGCAGAGAGAAATAGGTTTGTTGCCATGAAATCAGGAAAAGTTTAAACAGAGGAAGACTCTATTGGACATCCTCCAAAGTCTGAGGGGAAGAATTTGCAAGACATAAGAAGGAACTAAATCCAGGTTTCCATTACATGGTGGAGAGACATTGGCAGGTCCTGTAGAAGGAAAAATGGCTTCTAGGAGGCCAAGGGAAGGGCTAGGAGCTAGGCAGGAGCTCAGCAAGGCGGTGACATCCAATTAGTCTACTTTCCAAATACCTACAAACAAGAAAGCAGATTAATTAAAGTTACTGTACCTTTTTTAATTAAATAAAATTACTCATACCTCACATTATATTTAGACTAGAGGATGTAAGCAAGGAGCTATTCAGAAAGTGAATTATTCTGTGGTCATCTGATAAGTGCTACCTGATAAATTATAAAGCAAGAGACATCCTTGGGCAGCTATTCTAGTCTAAGAGACAGAAAGACTAATTCCCTTAATTCCTGGTCCATTATCCTGGAAGAACATTGAGAGACACACACTACAAGCCAGAAAGACATACATTTGTGTATGAAGACATCTTCCCTACATGGCACTCACAGCACCAATAATAGTAGCTTTGAATTGTATTCCTTGTCCAGAAATACATGGCACCATCTAGCAGTTCCATGGATTCTGTAAAAAGCATGGTGATAGCAATTAAATAATAAAGATAAGAACATCTTTCATTCACTGACTGTCCCTTGTACCTGACACCATATTCGTCACTATATTGATACCTTCACTTTTTATAAGATACTACTCTAAACATAAATTCTAGTATTCCCGTTCTGTAGGTTAATAGGTTATGTCAGAGCATGTTATAGAGTTTACTTAAGGCTAAATTTCTATAAAGTGGTGGAGTTGACATTTGAATCGCAGTCTATTTGTCTCCAAAGTCCATGGTTTTTCTTAATAGAGCATCCTTCTAATACTAATCAATTCTCTGGTAGTATTCATAAATATATTCATATCTGCCAATAAAGAGGGGAAAGTCATTGCTAGATAGATGAAGGAAGTGAGGAAAGGAAGTAAGTTTGTCTGGAGTCATAAAAAAGAAAGGAAGAAAAGGAAGAAAGATGACATAAATAAAAGAAACAGGATAAATGAAAAGTTTCCAACCAAGAACCCAGGTTTCTCACCAGATGGTTCCTAAGAATAAAAGGCCTAAAACGACTTAAAGAGGATTTTCCGTGAGGCAAAGTTAGGTCTCCTAAAAATTCTCAGCTTGATAAGTGCAAATTAAATGTAAAAATAGACATTTTTCATAACATCCCCTATGTAATCTTATACATTTCAAACTTCAAGAGAAAAGCGGATAAAATTGAGTGGAACTGTCAAACTGCATGGGCCTAATCTGACGCAGCCCTCACTAAGATGGGATTTGCTGGTTGGAGCTCAAACACTTCTTTTAGTCTTTAAAATCATCTTTCATGGCTCTCCTCACACACGTCCTGTGTTCCTAGATCCGAGAGCTTTGCCGTCAGGGACTAGGATGGCTTCTCAGCATCTGCCTGCCTAAGCTAGTGCCCAGCACACACCTGGTTCTCACTAAGTTTCCTGTTTTTCCTGTTTTCCAGCCTTTGCCACTTACTTTCTGTGTCATCTGCAACAGGTTACCCAGTCACTGTAACCCTCTTTGTCTCAGTCTCCATATGTGAGTTCAAATAGCAATGATAATAATATCTGTCTTAGAGAGTTGTTGACAGCAGTGTTTGAAATAACATGTACAAATGCATGGCACGGTAGCTAGCTCCATGTTGAAAAATAGACTCAAGGCTAGGGCTTGGAGGATATGCCGAGTGGAATAAAATACTTCTCCTAATTTCAAAGAATCTATAATCTAGCCAGAGAAGGTACATTTAAAACAAGTTGGTAGAAGGTAATGAGCTTTAAAGTCAGGCATGGGCTTGAAAACTGCTTTTTTCCCTTACTGTGTGATCTTAGGATGTTACCTAAAATCCCTGAACCTCATGGTCAACTTAAGTGAATGGATCCCATAATACTTATCTCAGGGAGGTATGTGAAAGTTAGAGATATTGTAGGTTATGAACTTTGCAAAAAGTGTGGCGTATTGTAGATACAAATCATGTGCATTATCATTGCTAATTCAAATAACAAACTCAGGAAAGCAATAATCCAAGAATATATACATTACAAATATCATTGGGGGAGCATAAATGTATACAATGCTATGGTAATTTAGGAGAAGAGAGGTGCATTTAGTTGGAGACAGGAGGACATGAAAAATAGTAGAACAGGATTTCAAGAAACAGATAGAAAATGGGGAAAGTTTTAAGCAGAAAGAACAACTTGAACAAAGTGATGGGTTCAGGAAACTTGGCATGGATTTATGTAACAATATAGTTTGTTCATTTTAAAACACGATGTAAAATGCATAACAATGAAAAAGATTGAGGTTTGGGTTGTGTTTGATCTATAGGTAAAGGACAACCACTGAAGTTTTGACAGCAGGAAATATCATTATTGCAGATATTTTGGAAGGATAACTGCAAGCAAGCTACAGATTTCAAATGTAGGGAAATATACTAGGGATAAGAATAATTAGAATAAGGTGTCAATAATCTAGCTAGCAAGCAGGTAATGATAATGGCTAACATTATGATTATTTACTATGTGCCTGATAGGTACTCAATGCTTTGTTTTTATTTTTATTTTTTTAACATCTTCATTGGAGTATAATTGCTTTACAGTGGTGTGTTAGTTTCTGCTGTATAACAAAGTGAATCAGCTATACATATACATATATCCCTATATCCCCTCCCTCTTGCCTCTCCCTCCCACCCTCCTGTCCCACCCCTCTAGGTGGTCACAAAGCACTGAGCTGATCTCCCTGTGCTATGCGGCTGCTTCCCACTAGCTATCTATTTTACATTTGGTAGTATATATAAGTCCATGCCACTCTCTCACTTCATCCCAGCTTACCCTTCCCCCTCCCTGTGTCCTCAAGTCCTTTCTCTATGTCTGCATCTTTATTCCTGTCCTGCCCCTAGGTTCTTCAGAACCATTTTTTTTTTTTAGATTCCATATATATATGTTAGCATATTGTATCTATTTTTCTGTTTCTGACTTACTTCACTCTGTATGACAGACTCTAGGTCCATCCACCTCCCTACAAATAACTCAATTTTGTTTCTTTTTATGGCTGAGTAATATTCCATTGTATATATGTGCCATATCTTCTTAATCCATACATCTGTCAATGGACATGTAGGTTGCTTCCATGTCCTGGCTACTGTAAAAAGAGCTGCAATGAACATTGTGCTACATGACTCTTTTTGAATTATGCTTTTCTCAGGATATATGCCCAGTAGTGGGATTGCTGGGTTGTATGGTAGTTCTATTTTTAGTTTCTTAAGGAACCTCCATACTGTTCTCCATAGTGGCTGTATCAATTTACATTCCCACCAACAGTGCCAGAGGGTTCCCTTTTCTCCACACCCTCTCCAGCATTTACTGTTTGTAGATTTTTTTGATGATGGCCATTCTGACTGGTGTGAGGTGATACCTCATTGTAGTTTTGATTTGCATTTCTCTAATGATTAGTGATGTTGAGCATGCTTTCATGTGTCTTTTGGCAATCTGTATTTCTTCATAGGAGAAATGTCTATTTAGGTCTTCTGCCCATTTTTGGATTGGGTTGTTTGTTTTTTGATATTGAGCTGCATGAGCTGCTTGTATATTTTGAAGATTAATCCTTTGTCAGTTGCTTCACTTGCAAATATTTTCTCCCATTCTGAGGGTGGTCTTTTCGTCTTGTTTACGGTTTCCTTTGCTGTGCAAAAGCTTTGAAGTTTCATTAGGTCCCATTTGTTTATTTTTGTTTTTATTTCTATTTCTCTAGGAGGTGGATTAAAAAGGACCTTGCTGTGATTTATGTCATAGAGTGTTCTGCCTATGTTTTCCTCTAAGAGTTTGATAGTGTCTGGCCTTACATTTAGGTCTTTAATCCATTTTGAGTTTATTTTTGTATGTGGTGTTAGGGAGTGTTCTAATTTCATTCTTTTACATGTAGCTGTCCAGTTTTCCCAGCACTACTTATTGAAGAGGCTGTCTTTTCTCCATTGTATATTCTTGCCTCCTTTATCAAAAATAAGGTGACCATATGTGCGTGGGTTTATCTCTGGGCTTTCTATTCTGTTCCATTGATCTATATTTCTGTTTTTGTGCCAGTACCATACTGTCTTGATTACTGTAGCTTTGTAGTGTAGTCTGAAGTCCAGGAGCCTGATTCCTCCAGCTCTGTTTTTCTTTCTCAAGGTTGCTTTGGCTATTTGGGGTCTTTTGTGTCTCCATATAAATTGTGAAATTTTTTGTTCTAGTTCTGTGAAAAATGCCATTGGTAGTTTGATAGGGATTGCAATGAATCTGTAGATTGCTTTGGGTAGTATAGTCATTTTCCCAATGTTGATTCTTTCAATCCAAGAACATGGTATATCTCTCCATCTGTTTGTATCATCTTTAGTTTCTTTCATCAGTGTCTTATGGTTTTCTACATACAGGTCTTTTGTCTCCTTAGGTAGGTTTATTCCTAGATATTGTATTCTTTTTGTTGCAGTGGTAAATGGGACTGTTTCCTTAATTTCTCTTTCAGATTTTTCATCATTAGTGTATAGGAATACAAGAGATTTCTGTGCATTAATTTTGTATAGTGCTACTTTACCAGATTCATTGATTAGCTTTAGTAGCTTTCTGGTAGCATCTTTAGGATTCTCTATGTATAGTATCATGTCATCTGCAAACAGTGACAGCTTTACTGCTTCTTTTCTGATTTGGATTTCTTTTATTTCTTTTTCTTTGATTGCTGTGGCTAAAACTTCCAAAACTATGTTGAATAATAGTGGTGAGAGTGGACAACCTTGTCTTGTTTCTGATCTTAGTGGAAATGCTTTCAGTTTTTCACCATTGAGAGCGATGTTGACTGTGGGTTTGTCATATACGGCCTTTATTATGTTGAGGTAAGTTCCCTCTATGCCTACTTTCTGGGGGGGTTTTATCATAAATGGGTGTTGAATTTTGCCAAAAGCTTTTTCTTCATCTATTGAGATGATCATATGGTTTTTATCCTTCAATTTGTTAATATGGTGTATCACATTGATTGATTTGCACATATTGAAGAATCTTTGCATTCCTGGGATAAATCCCGCTTGATCATGGTGTATGATCCTTTTAATGTGCTCTGGATTCTGTTTGCTAGTAGTTTGTTGAGGACTTTTGCATCTATGTTCATCAGTGATATTAGTCTGTAGTTTTCTTTCTTTGTGACATCTTTGTCTGGTTTTGGTATCAGGGTGATGGTGGCCTCGTAGAATGAGTTTGGGAGTGTTCCTCCCTCTGCTATCTTTTGGAAGAGTTTGAGAAGGGTAGGTGTTACCTCTTCTCTAAATGTTTGATAGAATTCTCCTGTGAAGCCATCTGGTCCTGGGCTTTTGTTTGTTGGAAGATTTTTAATCATAGTCTCAATTTCAGTGCTTGTGATTGGTCTGTTTATATTTTCTATTTCTTCCTGGTTCAGTCTCGGAAGGTTGTGCTTTTCTAAGAATTTGTCCGTTTCTTCCAGGTTGTCCATTTTATTGGCATATAGTTGCTTGTAGTAATCTCTCATGATCCTTTGTATTTCTGCAGTGTCAGTTGTTACTTCTCCTTTTTCATTTCTAATTCTATTGATTTGTGTCTTCTCCCTTATTTTCTTGATGAGTCTGGCTAATGGTTTATCAATTTTGTTTATCTTTTCAAAGAACCAGCTTTTAGTTTTATTGATCTTTACTATTGTTTCCTTCATTTCTTTTTCATCTATTTCTGATCTGATCTTTATGATTTCTTTCCTATGCTAATTTTGGGGGTTTTTTGTTCTCCTTTCTCTAGTTGTTTTAGGTTTAATGTTAGGTTATTTGAGATGTTTCTTGTTTCTTGAGGTAGGATTGTATTGCTGTAAACTTCTCTCTTAGAACTGCTTTTGCTGCATCCCATAGGTTTGGGGTCATTGTGTTTTCATTGTCATTTGTTTCTAGGTATTTTTTTGATTTCCTCTTTGATTTCTTCAGTGATCTCTTGGTTATTAAGTAGTGTGTTGTTCAGCCTCCATGTGTTTGTATTTTTTACAGATTTTTTTCCTGTAATTGATATTTAGTTTCATAGCGTTGTGGTCAGAAAAGATACTTGATACGATTTCAATTTTCTTAAATTTACCAAGGCTTGATTTGTGACCCAAGATATGATCTATCCTGGAAAATGTTCCATGAGCACTTGAGAAGAAAGTGTCTTCTGTTGCTTTTGGATTGAATGTCCTATAAATATCAATTAAGTCCATCTTGTTTAATGTATCATTTAAAGCTTGTGTTTCCTTATTTATTTTCATTTTGGATGATCTGTCCATTGGTGAAAGTGGGGTGTTAAAGTCCCCTACTATGATTGTGTTACTGTGAATTTCCCCTTTTATGGCTGTTAGCATTTGCCTTATGTATTGAGGTGCTCCTATGTTGGATGCATAAATATTTACAATTGTTATATCTTCTTCTTGTCCCTTGATCATTATGTAGTGTCCTTCTTTGTCTCTTGTTGTAGTCTTTATTTTAAAGTCTATTTTGTCTGATATGAGAATTGCTACTCCAGCTTTCTTTTGATTTCCATTTGCATGGAATATCTTTTTCCATCCCCTCACTTTCAATCTGTATGTGTCCCTAGGTCTGAAGTGGGTCTCTTATAGACAGCATATATATGGGTCTTGTTTCTTTATCCACTCAGCCAGTGTATGTCTTTTGGTTGGAGCATTTAATCTATTTACATTTAAGGTAATTATCGAAATGTATGTTCCTATTACCATTTTCTTAATTGTTTTGGGTTCGTTGTTGTAGGTCTTTTCCTTCTCTTGTATTTCCTGCCTAGAGAAGTTCCTTTAGCATTTGTTGTAAAGCTGGTTTGGTGGTGCTGAATTCTCTTAGTTTTTGCTTGTCTGTAAAGGTTTTACTTTCTCTGTCGAATCTGAATGAGATCCTTGCTCGGTGGAGTAATCTTGGTTGTAGGTTTTTCCCTTTCATCACTTTAAGTATGTCCTGCTACTCCCTTCTGCCTTGCAGATTTTCTGCTGAAAGATCAGCTGTTAACCTTATGGGGATTCCCTTGTATGTTATTTGTTGTTTTTCTGTTGCTGCTTTTAATATTTTTTCTTTGTATTTAATTTTTGATAGTTTGATTGATATGTGTCTTGTCATGTTTCTCCTTGGATTTATCCTGTATGGGCTCAATGCTTTAAGTACATTGTTTTCTACATCCTCACAATTATGTACTATTTTAATCTGTGTTTTGAAAATGAGGAAACTTAGGCTTAGAGAGGTTGAGTTAAAGCTCTAAGTCATGCTTTAGTTGAGTCATTTTGGGCCTAGGATTCAAATGAGGCATGTTTCACATCAAAATCTACGTTCTCAAATGTTTCACACACTGGGTTATATTTTTTAAATTCCAAATGAAGAGACAGTATAAAACAAGGCCTATCCATGAGGATAATGTCTGGGCATTTAAAAGAAGTAAACTATTTTGTGCTTGCATTTGTCTCCCTGTTTTGGAACATAACTCCAAAAAGTTAAACACATACTAATTTACTACATAGTAAACACATAATTATATACATATATGTATATTTATAAATATATATACATATCTGCATATAATTTGTTTGTTGAATGACTAAATGAGTGACTATGCATATTTTCTGCCAGGCCTGTTAGACATGGGGTATAAGGGCATCAATAGTCAGGGTCTCTCCCCTAGCTAGGAGTTCTCCCATACTAGTATGTGGAAGAAGCATAATACCAGGCATGTTGTTGGAGAGTGACATGATGAATCTTCCCATGTCTACCTTGTTCTTAAAATCCTGCAATGACCTGACAATGGTCCCTTAAGTTCAACCTCAGGAACATGGCAGAAGAGGCCCTTGTGGCAGGGACCGTGGTTAGCTTTCAAGACTTAACTTTCTCTCCTTTCCCCTTATGCCGGGGGCCAGCACACTGAGTTTTTTAGACATTACTGAAACGTGTCATGCTATTTCATGTTTCCTTAGCTTTTTACTTGTCACTTCTTTGATCTGGTGTGCTTTTACATGGTTTCATGCTGTTTTTTTCTGGCAAATAAAGTCCTTTCCCTCTGCGGCCTCCCGTATGAACTCTCCCTGGGGCTGTGCAGCTCACAACGCATGGTTGGTTGCTCTCCCTTTTCCAGCACATTGCCCTTCCCTCCACTCTTTTTTTCCCACTGTGCCACAAGCACCTCTTTTCTGCTTTCTAAGCACCCAGCATCATGCACGGCCCAAGAAAGTCAGACAAAATATTTATTCATTGAATTGAAATACTTATATAGCACTGAACACTAATACTTTTTTTTGGCTGTGTTGGGTCTTCGTTGCTGCTGTGGGTTTTCTCTAGTTGCGGCAAGCAGGGGCTACTCTTTATTGTGGTGCGCGGGCTTCTTATTGTGGTGGTTTCTCCTGTTGCGGAGCACAGGCTCTAGGCGTGTGGGCTTCAGTAGTTGTGGCATGCGGGCTCAGTAGTTGTGGTTCATGGGCTCTAGAACACAGGCTCAGTAGTTGTGGCGCACGGGCTTAGTTGCTCCGCGGCATGTGGGATCTTCCCGTACCAGGACTTGAACCTGTGTCCCCTGTATTGGCAGACAGATTCTTAACCACTGTGCCACCAGAGAAGCCCAACACTAACACTTTTAAAAGTATTTAGTTGCCTAAGTATATTTGTTTTCTCCATCATAGGACCATAAACTAGTTGAAGATAGGAAAAGTGTGTTAGTTAACTTAGTATCCAGAGCTTGCACGTGCTTAGAACTGTGTTTATTCACTGAATACATAATAACTATTCTGTCCTAAATTGTAATTCTACGTGGGAAGTACTGCTCATTCACTTCATCTCACCACCACTGTAATCACTGTCATCATAACATCACCATCAGCCTTTCACCATCAACACCACCAAATCATTGTCACCAGACTAATTTGTTTGGTGGCCAAATTGTAAATGCTTTGCAATAAGACATAAGGTTAAAATCCTGGTTTATCAGTTACTAGCTGCATGAACCTGGGCAATATCCTTATCTTTAAAATATGTTACTGAGTCCAAGCTTGTACTTCTTGCCGCTCAACAGGCCAATAAATTAAGAGACGAGTTGTTGGGGCAAGGAATAGCGACTTTATTCGAAAAGCCAGCAGACTGAGAAGTGTCCCAAAGAATCATCTTACCGGAGTTAGATTTCGGGCTTCTTTTGTACTAAAAGGGGAGGGGGTGTGATTGGTTGTTACAGACTTCTTGGTGTTGGAATCCTTTGTTCTCACAGCTGTCCACATAGGTCAGGTCACAATGTTCCTGTAAACTGCCAACAAAACAAGTGTTATTCTCTGTTCTGCAACTTTTTATCTCTATGTGAATGGAAAAGTGTCATACCTTTAAAGGTCAGAGCCTTGAGAATGAGCTGTCCTGTATATTTCAGGCTATAGGCAATATTCTTAACTTGTAACAAAAGCAATAGAATACAAAGGTTAAAGTAAAAGAAAGAGATCCAATATGGAGTCAGATTTGATCTTCCCTATTACAAATAGACATAATAATGCCAATCCATAGGTATATAATGGTGATTAAATTAGAAAGGACTGCAAGTGCTTAGTATAGTGGTAAGAATAGAGTAAGGGGTAAATGCATGGTATTTACCTCCTTCTTCCTCTGTTTCAGCCCATGCTGTCTGCTCAGATGGATGCCCCAGTCCCTTCTGAAACTAACAGATTATGACAGTGCCTTTGGTGGTCAGTAGGCCCCTGCATTAGAGCTGTAAGAGGGGATCATGGAGGTCTAACTATCAGGGAGCGAGTTCTGCTCAACACTGGGCAAGAAAATGAACTCATCATTTCATAGACTTATTACTAGAAGAACAGGCAATATCAATAATGTGTAAGAGGTCCTTGATGGTTGCACCTCAGTAAAGATTTCGTTTAGCCAGGAGGTTTTTCTTTCTCACCACAGAAGGATTTGTGGCTGAAATTCCCTTTATCGTTGTAACAAGGCAAATAAGGCCTTTCTTGCAGGCTGCACTGCCTTCTATAATCTGGTGGCACATCAGAGAGCACAGAATCTAGCACATAAATTCAAAGGTTCAGTGAACCGTAGGGCCCCCGCATATGAATAAGACCCTGCATTTTCTCAAGCTAGCACTTGTGAAGAAAACTGGATACTAGTTTTGCAGCAGTATATTGAAAACTCACATTTTCTCAAAACTGCAGTTACTTGAGTCTGATATCTCAGAATGAAAATATCCAAGCACTAGAATATGTTTAAGGAGAAGGGGAAAAGGAAAGAAATACACGTTTTAATCCTACATACAAGTTCGCTGCTTATCCCTTCAAGTGTGCTGTCCCGTTTACTCTTTCTAACCAACCATAAAATCATGGCTCTGCCCACTTCCCAGGTGGGACAGTGAGATTTTGAGAGGTCAAACAGCTTGTTTAGTAAAAGAGATTCATAACTGGGGTCCCAAACCCCAGAATTTGACTAAATCCTGTGTATTTTTATCTTCCCAGGAAAACTATAAATATTTTAATGTCTTAGTCACAATGATCTTAGCCAAGCATTTGAATCACCCAAGTCATTAAACAACTACAGAATGGGAATACAATTAGTCTTCTGAAAATATTATTGGGAAGATAAAATGGAGTAATACACACAAAATATAATTTGATCATTGTCTCACAGTTAGGAAATATTCAATTAATGTTAGTTATTATTTTTTAAAAGTGTTTGAGAATGACTGGGTCATAGAATAGATATATTGTTAACCTTTTAGGAGTCTGCCAAGCATTTTCCCAAGGTGTTTGTACATATTTCTGTCAGCTCCACATCCTCACCAATGTGAGGATGTTTAGTATTGATATCTTTTTTAATTTTAGCTCTTCCAGTGTATGGCAAAAGGCATTTTATTGTAGTATCAATTGCCATTTCCCTGATGACTCAGTGATGTTCAGCAGCACCTTTTCATGTACTTACTGGCCATTCATTTATCTTCTTTGTGTAGTGTTTATTCAGACTTTTGCCCATTTTCATTACTTTTTTATGGCTAAATTATAGGAGTACTTCACACACACATATACATACACACACATATAGTTCTTCAGTTTGTGTCATCCTATTAATTTTCTTAACAGTAATTTTTGAAAACCAGAAGTTTTATTTATTTTTTTAAATTGAAGTATAGTTGGCTTATAATATTATATTAGTTTTAGCTCTCCAGCACAGTGATTCAATATTTTTATAGATGATCATGCACCATACTGAAAGTTTTATTTTAATGATGGCAAATTTGTATATTTTAATGTCTAGAGTTTTTTTTTTTCTTTTAATATCCTAACATGGTATTGCCAACCCCAAGCTAGTAAAAGATATTCTCTACTGTTTTTATCTAGAAACTTTTTGGTTCTGACTTTGAAGTTTGTTATGATGCATTTTGAATTGATTTTTCTGTATGGACAGAGGTAGAGTTTAAAATATTTACTCCAGATAAATGAAAATGTATGTCCACAAAAGACTTGTATAAGAATATTCATAGCAGTGTCATTTAAAGTAGCCAGTAACCAGTAACATGGTAAATGTCCCCCAACACAGAAACAAATAAACAAAGTGTGTGTCATACTAATACTACTCACTAATAAAAAGGAATTAGCTACTGAAATATGCACAACATGCATGAATCGTAAAGCCTTATGCTGAATTTAAGAAGCAGGTACAAAAAGAAATTAATGTATGATTCCATTTACGTGACGTTCAAGCGTGTACAAAACCAACCTGGTGCTGGGTATAAGGAAATATTTAACTGAGGAGGTAGGGTTAATGACTGGAAAGGGTTAGGGAGGGACTTTCATTATATGTTGTATTTTGGGTAGTGATGCATGGGTGTAGACAGTTGTTGAAACCAATAAATAGCATAAAATCTATGCATTCTATCTAAAAAGAGTAAAAATTAATTAATTAATTAAAAGGCAGGAGTGACTGGTTACATGGTTCTCTGCATCAGCCAGCCAGTTAATGAAGGGACTGTGCTAAGACTTCTCCTACCTTCAGAAACTCCTACTTCCTCTCCTCTGTTTCTGACCAGGGTCACTCTTCACTTTGGCCACCTGCAAGTCCAACATTCCCCTCCCTTGGGTATGCAGCCACAGCTCTGCTGCCCACGTCTTTCACCAACTGCAGATAGCTGCACATTATTAAAAATCAAACATCGTGATTATCCTCCTCATTCTTGCCCCCTCCCCTTGTAAACTCTTTGCCCACTGATACATCTAGCTTCTAAAAATTAAAATTACGAGTTTATTTGTAAATTTGTCATTGAAGAAACCGAAGCTCAGAGAAGTTAAATAAGTTTTCAAAGTCACAGAAATATTTTTTAAGCACTAAAATCCAGATCTGTGTGAGTACAAATATGCTTGTTCCACTCTAATGCATGACCTGAGAACAAGAGGGCTTCTAGAGTCATCTTGAACGAAGTTGCGTTCTGGAGGAAATGGTCCAATAGAATCTGCCTGTTTTAAAATAGAGCAAACACTTTTGGCCCTTCAGATTCCTACGTGTATCAGTACCGAAAAGCTAAGTAATTCATGTCAGTTCGAGGAAAATTATGTTAATTTACTGTATATTAAATACATTCTTGTCTCTGTGTCCCAAAGTAGTAGTGAGTTTAGTGTGTCTAATTTTACTTCCCTCTCAATTAATTTATGTATTATTACTCAATAAATATTGATTAATTCATTTATCATTCATCAAACACCTAATATGTGAAAATCTCAGAGTGACTATAAAGAAAAGAATATGTAAAAGTAAAAGAGAGAATTCCATATTCAGCACATATTTTGTTTAAAGTGCTTTCTTCTTGCCTAGTTTTAATATATAAAAGGCAATATCTAATTTTTTGAGCATTTACAATTGACGTTTGGGAAATAAAAACATCTCCTTTTTATTTAGTTTATCACTTTTACACTACTCTATCAACATTTTTAAAGGTTTTAAAGTAGCTAACTAAAAACCAAAAAGGAGCCAAAGAAACAAAATTAACAAGCAAATAAAATGATCTCTATATTTTTCAACAGAAATCTTAAACATAACTGAAGAAAGTAGGACAAAAATAATAGTAGAAAAAACAAAACCAGAGGTAGTCTAGTTCACAAATATAGTCAAAGTTTCCTATAAACTTGCTATTGTTTGGCAACTAATTTCATTCTGATTTTACTGGTGGTTCCTTCAAAGAGGGAAATACGAAATTCTGCAGTTCCATTTTAAGAAAAACAGTTGCTCAATAGAAAACAATTATTACCAAGACACTATATAACAATTATTACCTCTTAATAAGTAGAAGACTGTAGTGCAATGAAAAATATTTTCAATTATATTGGAAGGAGGAATATTTTTAATTAAAATTCTTCAAGAAGGTTGATAAAATAGCACCAAAGCATAAAGCATGACTACTAATTCTAAAAAACTTTAGCTGTGACTCACATCAATTCCAAATATTAATAGAAGGACACTTTATCTGTTTCTAGAGGAACAGACATACTACAGAACTTTCTTTAAATCATATGAAAAATAGCAACCTTTATGATTATTGGACACCTGTATGTCAGAATTTGTGATAGACATGAAGAGATTTTCTGTTTGCAACCACAGGGTTTTAAAATTCCACCAAGACAGAAGGTAAATGTGAGACAGTTATAACAGGAGTTAAAATAAAAGAGAAAAAGACCTCTGCTTCTAGCTATGGAAAACTGATTGTATCAGATTAATATTCCCAAGGAGAACAATTTGAAAAACTGGATAAAATTTTTAAGAAGCATATGTGTTTGAAGCCACCACAGAGCTACCAAGCTTAGAGGACTTGAAGGGAAAAAAGTTCTGTAAGTAAGGGAAAAATAGAAAGATAATCCAATATGTATGCCAGTTTTCCACACAAGAAATTTACTAATTCATTAACAATGGCTGAGAGGTTGAAAAGCAGAACAGAATTAGGGGGAAGGCTGAAAAGCTAAAATGACTCAGTATTCTAACAGATCTGGGAAGACACAAGTTGGATGACAAGATCCACCAGGAAGAGGGTCCCTAATAAACATGTAACCTCCCAAAGGGCTACGTATGGGAGGAAAGGGTGAAATGGAGATGAACAAGCTCTAATAAAGACTGAATCCCAGTTTCAAGTCATATTTATCTCAGACTGGTTTAAGGTGATCTGTTCCTATCCTAACTATTTGGGAGAAGGGAAAATAAGTTTTAAGGCAGGAATATAACACCATCCAGAACCTTAAATAATTTCTAAAGTACCTCATGGCATTCAATTAAAAATTAGCATGCATATCAGAGACAAAAATAAAACAATCTAAAATTGAGATGAAAAAAGTAGACAGAAAAAACACTCAAGAGATCCATATATTAAAATTACAGGACAGAAAGTGAAGCGCAATATTATGTTTATGAGAATAGATGATTTGATGGACACTGTCAACAGAAAATAAGAATCAACAAAAATAGAGCTATAGTGAAATTCTAGGCAATAAAATAAAATAATTGAAATTAAGAACTCAATGCATGATATTAACACAGATTAACATTAATGAGGAGAAGATTATTACACTGAAAGATAGGTCAGTAGAATACATCAGGACTAAGATGTGCAGAAGAAAGAAAGGATGAAAATGAAGAGGAATATTTTTGTATTTAATGAAAGAAACCTACAAAAAGTGGAGGGAAATGTTACAACCATGATTAGAAGGCTTGGTATTTTTAAGGAATCAGTTCTCCCTAATCTGATCTATCAAGTCAATGCAGTTTCATTTGAACTCTCAGCTAGGAGACCAAAGGGCCAAGAAAGTGAAGACAGTTTTCAAGAACGATAAAGTCATTTGTCATACACTACCAGATATCAGACTTACACGATTGCATTAAGACCATTGGTTAATGGTATTAGGATAGACACATTGGTTAATGGTATTAGGATAGACACATAGATTAATGGGAAAAATGAGTTCAGAAACAGATCTACTTTTATGCAGCATTAGATATTTAAAAAGCAAAATGTTCACAAATGGAGACATATTCTTTCAAATAAGGATACTGTATCAATTGATATTTATATGCAAAAATAATTTGGCTTCTATCTCATATTTTAAAGTCATTCCAAATGGATTTTGGATATAAATATGAAAGCTAAAGAGACAAAAATTGGACCCAATACAATGCCTGTCAGCAAAGGAATGGATATTAAATGTTTATACAATGGGACAGTTATAACAAGAGTTAAAATACAGTAGTGTAAATAAATGAAATACTGCTACATTCAACAAAATTAGTGACTCTGACCAATAATATGTTGTTGGTAATAAAAGAACTATAGTACAAACTTTACGATTATTTCATATGTATATATGTATACATATATATATATATATCAGGCAACACTAATCCATGATGTTAAAAGTCAAGATGATAGTTATTGGGGGAAGTGGTGGGATTGTGACTGGGAGGGGCATTAGAGATATTTCCGAGTTGCTAGTTATATACCATTTCTTGATGGTTACCTAGGTGTCTTGTTTTGGAAAATGCATCTACCTTTACACTTAAGATTTGTGCATCTCTCTCTCTTTCTCTGGAGCAGGCATGGTTATCTCCTTTTGAACCATCTAGAACCACATAGAACAGGGTTACACACAAAAGAAAGATGAAAAACGTTCTTTTAACTAAACATGAAAAGATGTTATCTGCCTTCAGTGACACTGAGTGAAACCCTGGAGAATCACATCAAGAGAATATATTCAGAGGTTGTGGGGCTGTGGGAAGGTAGACTGCAGAAGAAAAGGGAAATGTTCCATCAGAGAAGTTAAAATAACCTATGTATCCTTTAATGGGACTCTTCTGCTATGTCTTGCCATTGCCCATCTTATCCTAAGGATGTGCAGTCAGGTGACGGAAAATTAGAGAAGCATTGTCTTAGTCTCCAATATGCACAACAAATCATGGCCACAATATTTTTTCAAGTTTTAAATGGTGTACGTTTTATTATGTCCTTTAAATACAATAAAGGTTGTATTCCCTTGAAGCTTTTAAAGACTATTT
Source organism: Balaenoptera physalus (assembly GCF_965194825.1). Taxonomy (NCBI): domain Eukaryota; kingdom Metazoa; phylum Chordata; class Mammalia; order Artiodactyla; family Balaenopteridae; genus Balaenoptera; species Balaenoptera physalus. Next base: position 79,915,405 of record NC_138895.1, on the reverse strand, counting down.
CAAAAATACATGATAAATATATGTGGATAATACTTCTTCTGGGAAGATGGAGGAGATGCAGTGTTCTCTATTCCTCCTGCTAAATACAACTAAAAACTTTGGACATTATATATAAATCAAACATTAAAAACTCTGAAAGGTGGAGAGAAGAAGGCATATCAGCTAAGGGATAGCAGGACCTGAGGAATGACACAGTGGAGAGTTTGCTTTTGACCTCACATATCCCAGACTTGGAGCTGAAGAGGCTGGCAAACCAGAAACACACACACACACACACACACACACACACACACACACACACACACGCCTGTTTTTTCTAGCTGAAGGACCAGGAATGAGCAACCTTCTAAGGCAGAAAGTCTCTTGACAAATACCTCTCAACTTCAGCCAGATACCACTGAAATACCTGTGTCCTGCTGTACTCACACCTGCAAATTCCCAGTGGAGAGCCTAGACTTCTGCATTTGCCTGGCAAGACTGAGCATCAACCTTAACATTAAACCCCGTACAACAATGAATTCAAAATGTATCACAGAGTTAAATTCGAAACACGAAAGTAAAGTTTTTAGAGAAACACGTAGGTGAAAATTTTCAGTATGGAGAATAGTACAAATGCTCTTAGACTCCATACCAAAATTACAATTCATAAAAGGAAAAACTGACAAATTTAACTTTATCAAAATAAAAAAAAATGTGTGCACTGTGAAAAATCCTGTTTAGAAGATGAAAAGACAAGCTGCAGACTGGGAGAATATAGTTGCAAGCCACATATCTGTACTGTCTAGTCCTACAAAGAACTCTCAAAACTCAACAGAAAAAACATCCAGTTAAAAAATGAGCACAGGACATGAGCATCCTTTCTCCAAAAAGGATATAGAGACTGCAAATAAGGACATAAAGACCCTTCCAATACCACTAATCATTAACAAATGCAAAATAAAACCACAGTTATTTATCACGACCCTTCCTTCTATCAGAAAGACTAAAATAAATATATGGTTATAACACTAAGTGCTGGCAAAGATGTGGAAAAACTGAATTGCTTGTGCGTTGCTGGTGGGAATGCAAAATGTTGCGGACACTCTGGAAAACAATTTGGCAGTTTCTTAAAAGACTAAACGTGCAACTACCATACAATCCAGAAGTTGTACTTTTGGACATTTATCCCAGATAAATAAATTCTTATGTTCACACACACACACAAAAATCTGAACACAAATGTTCATACTAGCCTTGTTCATAAAAGCTCCAAGCTGGAAAGGACTCAGATGTCCTTCAGTGAGCAAATGATTAAACAAGCTGGGGTACATCAATATCATGGAACACTATTTAGCAATAAAAAAAAGAATGGATTATTGATACACACAACACCTAGAGAAATCTCCCAAGAATCACGTTGAGTGAAAAAGCCAATCTCAAAATATTACATACTGTATGGTTCCATTTCTATAACATATTTGAAATGAGCAAACACTTCTCAGTACTTTAATCCATGATTTTATTTATCGGAAACACATTCTTTACTTGACTTCCAGTGAAATGGAATTTTTGTTTGGCATCCCACAAAATAACTTCTTTAGAGAATAGGTTGATATACATGAAGTTGATTTTAATTACCTTTTTCTATTCAAAAGACATATACATATTCTTATTTTTATTTTTTGTATAAATAATATGTTCACATGGTTCAAAATTCCAAGTGCTTAAAGAGTTTATGGTACAGTGACTCCTGCTCTCAATGTTTCCTTTCTTCCTAGACAACCTCGTAATTTATTAATTTGTGGTATATCCTTCAAAAGTGGTTTTGTCTTAGCCCTGGAGCTTCATATAATTTTAATTGATCTATGTTTATCAAATAAGTCTCCAGATCTCTGATTTCTTTCACCCGCAGCACTTCAAGTTTTTTTTTTTTAACTTTCCTGCTTATAGTGTTCTCCTTACAACATCCTTCACATATCAAATGGCATGACTGTTGAGTGTTAACCACACCATGTCTCTCACTTCTTGTTTTAAAAAACTCCCCAATTTTTTTTCCTTTTACAAAGAAAATGAAACCTTAACTCCTAACAATGGTATCTACTCCATATGGTTGGCTTCCTGCCCTCACCTGTGACATCAACCTAAACATTCCCCTCTGTTCACTACACAGGGACTTTGCATTTGCTGTTCCCTCTGCCTGGAATGCTCTTCCCCAGATCTTCTCATAGCTGGGCTCTTCTGGCTTTCAGAGCTCTGATTAAATATTACTTTTTCATAGAAACCTTTTTTATATACATCCTGTCTGAAACTGTCATTCTCTATCAGCATCCTTTACTTCACTCTACCAAATTATTCTACTTAATTTTCTTTGCAGCATTCCACAATTTAAATAATCTCTTTTATGTATTAGTTTAGTTTTTTTTCAATCTGACTGATCTCAAAAATATATGCCTAATCAGGATCAGGAGAGTGATATCACTTGTCTTGTTGACAACTGTATTTTCAGAGCCTAGAACAGGGCTTGAACACCAAGGGTAATTGAGAAAATATTTGTTGACTGTATAAATGAATGAATAAAGCACTAGATAATTACTACACAAGTTATATGGCCACCACTTGTATGACTTAGACTAAGTTATGTAACCTCTGTGGGATATTTTTGCCATGTCTAAGTGCGCAAAATTACCTACGATATTACTCAGAAACTCATAATAGTAAATCCATGATATATTTTAAATAATAGATATTATATTGGTGATAACTCTTTTCTGCCTTTCTTCCTAAGATCCTCATAGCTGGATCCTAAGCAAAGTGAAAAGAGGTAGAAGACAGAGGAGGAGAAGAGGAGGGGGAGGTGAGGAAGGGGAGGATGAGAAGAGAGAAAAGAGGAGTGAGAGGGACAGGGAAAGAGGACAGAGAATTCTAAAAGGCTAAGATCTGAAGAAAAACTAAATATAGTCAGTTCATTGAGTGTGCAAACTTTCTTTCAGTTATTCAACCACATAGTGTTAAATTAGGGATCCTGCCAAGGTAATGTCAGAGTTTTCACAAAATTTGACGTACGTACTCTTATAAATTACAGGGTTTATTTAATCAAAAAAGAGACAGTTATTTTCAGGGGCAGGTTAGGCATTTTTTTTACAACAATAAAGGAACAACCATTTGATTGTTTGGGGAGCTCTGGTACCCAGGCTGTATATTTCAGCATATAAGCCAACTTAAGTTAGGACAAAACAGACAGAGTATAAAGAGATATAGGTGAATCTGATACCCACCAGGGTTCTTGACCTTCCCCAATCAATAGAAATTGACTAGAGGCCAGACAACAAGTTCAGGCAAGGCTTTATTGAGGCCCCTGCTGTAGCAGGGGGTATTGAGAACAAGTAACAGGTTCCCTTGCTCACTCCCTTCCCGAGGAGGGGCAAGCTGGTTCCTTATGTGGGGTGAGGGTAGGGGTGTGTCCACGGGTTGGGCTGGAGGGGTGGCTTAGTTGTTTTGCCCACCCCTTAGGTGGTGTTGAGTGCAGGGGGCATGAGCAGTACCCCGCTTTTGCTCCTGACCTCCTGTTTTTGCTCCCAGCTCTTCAGAAGCGGCAGTTGGGGTTTTTTTTTTTTTTGGTCTTTTTGTATCTTTTTGTCCAGAATTTTCCCCAACTGTGTATGCACGGAGTTATTTTTAGTCCCTTACAGTTTCTTTGTATTTTTTTGCTGGAGGAGACGTTTCTCCAGGTGCAAGCATTGCAGCACTGCAGCTAAGGGTCCCTGGTCCCAGCCTCAGGTCAGGGATAAGTTTGCCAGATTTTAGAGTTAACTCAACTTGGAGGCTACATAAGTTGGGGGCTGATTTTGGATGCATGTGACAGAAAAATAAAATAGCAATGGGTTAAAGGTGATGGCACCCTCTACTCAACCCAAAATACAACCCAGACTTGCATCAAACTGACTACATCAAATTCAAACTCCAGGATCTCTGAATGTCATGGGAACTTCTCCATCAAGTTTGCATCTGAGTCTTTGCCAGCTAATTACCTTATGGAGAAGAACCATTTTAGTATAGGCTTCTGCTGTATAGACCTGAGTTTGACATATATTTGAGAATACCGATTCCTCAAATACTTAGTGGATAGCCAGAATGTTTGTCTATAGTTAATTTTACGTGCAAATAATCACAGCCAAAGATGTCACAACATGGATTTCAAACACGATAGTGTTTGCCTCTTAACCATGACCCTCTCTGGTCCATTCCTCCTTTTCTTACTTTAGTAGCTTAAGGTCATTTGAAACAATAAGCTTAGACAGGAAATCCACTGACTCAGTGCTGCTCTTCCCAAAGTCTAGGAGGAATACTTGAAGAATTGGTGGGGATTTTGAAAAGGATTCTGTGCCACATTCTTAAGTTCTGCTCTGGTTGCCATTTTACAGTGACCCCTTATGATTGTTTAAAATTTCTATACAAAAACAATTTTTTCCAACCTTGCAGTGCTACAAATACTATGTTTCTCAATGAGCTGACAATACAAACCACACACAGATAGCACATCCCTTAGCACTGTGATGTTTCTTCCTTTTCATTCTGTGGAGTGGCATGGCATAATATGAGTTTATCTCCATCATGTACAAGTTGAACATATATTTCACTTCACTTGGTGTAATCCTGACTTACACACCTCGTCCAGACATATTTATTAATAGTTCTCCCTGTTACTGTGGAAGAGTCCGAGTTTGGAAGATAAATTATGTTTATTTTCTCTTGTCAGACTTTGCTAAATGGATCAAGAAGAAACTATACACATCACCATTCTAAATGTTTTCTCCATGTTGCCTAAGACCCCATACTTGGTCCATTGCATGGCCTGAGCCTAGAGATAAAGCAAACAGTAGTTAGGCAAAATGGTTTGACACTGCTTGAAAGCAGTCACAAGCTCTCCAGACTGCAGTGGCTAGACTCTTCTGCCTGCTGATAAAACCTTTCCACTAAGCTAATGTCACACTTTAGATTCTCATAGCAGTAGCATTCTATTTTTTATACCAAATTCTATATGAGCTAGTGATTAACTTTGGCCATGTTTAAAAAATACCTAATAAATAGTGGCTTACACAAAGATGTTCACATATCTCAACAGAAGAAGAATAAGTGATATTATCATCCCATTCTAGGACGGCGATTTTCAAATTGTGCCTCTAGACACAAAGATCCCCAAGACCCTTCCAGGGGGGTGATGAAGCCTACACCAGTTCCATAATACTAGGAGATTACTAGCCTGTTTCCATTGTGTGAAACACTTACATTAATGATACAAAAGAAGAGGTGACTGAAACTGTTGGCATCTTAGTACAAGTCAGGGCAGCAGAACCATCTATGATGGCAAACATTTGTCTCTTTATTGCCTTATGCTCAAAGAAAGAAGAATAAAGTCTGTTTTACTTTAAAATGCCTTGATAAAGCAACAAAAATATTAATTTTATCAAATTATGAGACTTGGATACTTATATTTATAATATTCTGGGTGGCACAATGGAAAGTACATATAAAGCATTTCTGATGCATTCATAAGCACAGTGGTTGCCTCAAAAAATATTGTGTGTTTAAATTGAAAGCTGAAGTAGATGCTTTTTTCCTTGACACTGTTTTTCACTTGAAAAAACTACTTGGAGACAGACTGTTTTCAGACTTCGGTGTGTGGCAGATATTACCTCAGGAACAAACTAAGTGAATGTGTCTCTGCAGATAAAACAATTAATATCATGTGTTGCCAAAGATGATATTTGAGTTTATGAATGAAAATAGAATTTTGGAAAAAATGTATCCCCCACTCTCAGGTTGGTTGTTTCTCAACACTTAAAGGCTTAGGAAAATATTGAAAATATTAACAAATTATTATTTTATGTTTTAAATTAAATATGCCAACAGTTGGAAGACCTACATAAATCAGTGAACTAATATTTTTAAATGACTAGGGCATGATGTTACAAAATCATACACAGGTAAAATACCCACTCAAAGTGCAAGACGGACCAATGGATAAACATTGGTAATTAGCATGTTACAAATTCTAAATTAAGAAATAATTAAATATGTATTTAATTAAATATGTATTTATTAGTTTTAATAAACTAACTTATTAGTACATTTGCCTGGTAAGACTGAGCATCAACCTTAACATTAAACCCCGTACAACAATGAATTCAAAATGTATCACAGTTAAATTCGAAACATGAAAGTAAAGTTTTTAGAGAAGCACATAGGTGAAAATTTTCAGTATGGAGAATAGTACAAATGCTCTTAGACTCCATACCAAAATTACAATTCATAAAAGGAAAAACTGACAAATTTAACTTTATCAAAATAAAAAAAAATGTGTGCACTGTGAAAAATCCTGTTTAGAAGATGAAAAGACAAGCTGCAGACTGGGAGAATATAGTTGCAAGCCACATATCTGTAGTGTCTAGTCCTACAAAGAACTCTCAAAACTCAACAGAAAAAAACATCCAGTTAAAAAATGAGCACAGGACATGAGCATCCTTTCTCCAAAAAGGATATAGAGACTGCAAATAAGGACATAAAGACCCTTTCAATACCACTAATCGTTAACAAATGCAAAATAAAACCACAATTATTTATCACGACCCTTCCTTCTATCAGAAAGACTAAAACAAATATATGGTTATAACACTAAGTGCTGGCAAAGATGTGGAAAAACTGAATTGCTTGTGCGTTGCTGGTGGGAATGCAAAATGTTGCAGACAGTCTGGAAAACAATTTGGCGGTTTCTTAAAGGACTAAACGTGCAACTACCATACAATCCAGAAGTTGTACTTTTGGACATTTATCCCAGATAAATAAATTCAGTCTCTTCTTGCCCTCTTTGTCCTCTTTGCCAACACTTATATTAGATAGACAAGCAGACACAGCTAAAGCAGTACTTATAGAGATATGTATAGTTTTAAATACATCTGTCAGGAAGCAAACAAAAAAGGATACAATAAATTACATGTTAAATTCAAAATATTGGAAAAGCATCAACTAGCTGAACCCAAAGGAAAAGAGACAAAAGTAAAAGTAATAAGATAAAGGCATGATGAATGAAGTAGAGCATATAGCAACTGAAACAATAACACATACTTCTAAATCAAATTAAAAGATCTCACTTTAAAAGTAGGTTAGACAGATCTTTGGTCTGGGAATATTATTTGAGAAAAGGAAATACATCTGAGACTAAAAATTAATGTTATGGACCATTATACACAAATACATTTTAGAACAAGAGGAAATATGTAACTTCATAGATATTAAATGTCAAATTTTGTCAAAAACAAACAGAAAACTCATAAACTAATATGTATTAAATAAACTAATGGTCAAAGACCTTTCCTTCCATAAACTCCAAATAACATCATCAATAAATGTTCACAATGTGCCATACTTACCAGTAAGAGTTAAATTGTTCAAAAAATAGAAGAACACTTGGCATATGAATTAATGAAGTGATCATTATTTGATTCAAAACCAAATGAGGAAAATGCATAAAATGAAAATTATAGGCTAAATTCACATATTAATACACAATCAGAAATTATAAATAAATATTAGCTATACAAACCATACATTTTATTACAAATACATAATGACTGCTCTTAGACCAAAATGGAATTAAACTAGAAGTCAATAACAGAAAGATAACTGAAAAATCCCAAAATATGTGGAGATTAAACAAGTCTAAATAACACACACATCAGAGAAAAAATCTCAAGAGAAATTTAAAATATTTTTTAAGTGAATGAAGATGAAACTATCAAAATTTGTGGGATTCAGTGAAAGCAGTGGTTAAGGAGAAGTGTATAGCACTGAATGCCTATATTAGAAAAATTTTTAAAAAGATCTAAAATCAGTAATCAAAGTTTCCACCTTAGGACACTAGAAGAAGAAGAACAAACTAAGTTCAAAACAAGTAGAATAAAAGAAGTAATAAGAATTAGAGAAGAAATCAATGAAATGGAGAACAGGAAATTAATAAAGAAAGTCAGTACAAACATAAGCTGGTTCTTTGGAAAGATCACTAAAATCAAGAATAGCTAGACTAGGCTTCCCTGGTGGCACAGTAGTTAAAAATCTGCCTGCCAATGCAGGGGACACGGGTTTGAGCCCTGGTCCAGGAAGATCCCACATGCCGCGGAACAACTAAGCCCGTGCACCACAACTACTGAGCCCATGAGCCACAACTACTGAGCCCCACGTGCCACAACTACTGAAGCCCACGCACCTAGAGCCTGTGCTCCACAACAAGAGAAGCCACCACAATGAGAAGCCTGTGCACCGCAACGAAGACTAGCCCACCGCTCACCACAACTATATAGAAAGGCTGCCTGCAGCAGTGAAGACCCAATGTGGCCAAAAATAAATAAATAAAATAAATTTATTTTAAATAAATAAAAAAAGAATGGCTAGACTAAGAAAAAAAGAGAGAGGGAACAAATTGCTAGTATCAGAAATGAAAGAGGGGATATCACTACATATCCCGTGGGAATTAAAGTGGCAATAAAGGAATGCTATGAACAGCTCTATGCCTGAAATGTGATAACCTGGATGAAATGGACAAATTGCTTGAAAGACACACTCTGCCAAAACTCACACAAGAAAAGGTAGACTATCTGAATAAGTCTATATTCATTAAAGAAATCAAAGCAATTTTTAATTACCTTTCAAAACAGGAAGTACCAGGCACATATGGGTTCACTGGTGAATTCTAACAAACGTTTAATGAAGAAATTATACTAATGTTCTGTAATCCCTTACAGAGGATAGAGGCAGAGGGAATACTTCCTAACTCATTCAATAAGGCCAACTTTACCTTAATACCAAAATGAGACAAAGATGTTATAAGAAAAGAAAACTGCAGATCAATATCTTCCATGAACATGGATGCAGAAATCTTCAATAAAATGTCAGCAAATTGAATCCATCAATGTGTAAAAAAGATTATACACAACCAAGTGGGATTTATCCTATGTATGCAAGGCTTGTTCAACATTCAAAAATCAATTAATGAAATCCATCACATCAACAGGCTAAAGAAGAAAAATCATATGATCATATCAATAGATTCAGAAAAAGAAGTTGACAAAATCCAACACCTGTGCATGATAAAAACTCTCAGTAAACTAGGAGTAAAAGGGGAACTTCCTATCCTTGATAAAGACTATCTACATAAAACCAACACCTAACACCATACTTAGTGGTGAGAAACGTGATGCTTTCCCACTGAGATCAGGTACAAGGCAAAGATGTCCCCTGTAACCACTCAGGATGAATCGTACCTCAGTTTTTACCCCTATCTGATTTAGATGATATTTAGTTAGACTTTGGGCTTTAGACTTTAGAGTTGATGTTGAAATACATTAAGACTTTGGGGACTGTTTGGATGGAATTAATGTATTTTTCAAATGAGAAGAGCATTAATTTTGGGGTGCCAGGGACAGAATATTACAGACTGAATGTGTGTGTCCCCTCAATATTGATATGTTAAAGACCTAACTAGCCCCCAATGTGGTGGTATTTGGGGATGGGGCCTTTGGCAGATAATTAGGGTTAGATGAAGTCATTAGAGTGGGGCCCTCAGAATGGGATTAGTGCCCTTACAAGAAGAGACACCAAAGAACTTACCCTCAAAATCTCCCTGTACACACATGAAAAAGAGGTCATGTGAGTACACAGCTAGATGGCAACCACCTATAAGGCAAGAGAAGAGTCTTCAGAATGAAATCTACCTTCCCAGAATCTTAATCTTAGACTTTTCAACCTCTAGAAGTAAGAGAAATAAATTTCTTTTGTTTAAGCTACCTAATCTTTGGGATTTTGCTATAGCAGCCCAAGCTGTAGGATATGTGACCTTGAGACTTGTTTCCTGGTCTAAAACAGGAGTACCAAGGAAACTCACCTGACTGTTGTATGATATAATTAAGAATTTAAGGGTATAAACTATGAAACTAGATTCTCTAGATTGACTCTCTATTTCATAATTTTATAACTATAAATATTAAGGCAAGTCAGGTAAACTACTTCTCTCACTTGCTTCCTCATCAGAAAATTAGGCATTATAGTAAAATCTTCCTCATAGCATTGTTGTGGGAATTAAAGGTGTTAGTAGTATCTATTATAGTGTTGTACTGCATTGTATGTGCTCAATAAATGGTCTCTAAGCCAGTGTACATTCAAATAATACTCATTTTCTCTACTTCACTGTATCTTTACATGTTCAGCTTTTGTAATTCATCCCTCAGCCTCTGACCCACTTTCTTTAGCTTCCAGCCTGCAGGGTCCTCAAACCCAGCCCTGGTCCTAAAGTCCTGGAGCACCTCTAGTCCTGGCAGGAGATACCTGGCAGCTGCAGGGTGCAATTAAAATGCAAGAAAGAATCGTGGGAAATATAAAAAAGGGAAAAACTGGAGTTACCTCTAATCTTAGTTTGCCTACTAATTAGCAAAGTAATTAAAAAACACATGGGCTGAGCTGACAGATCTATGCAGTGTTGGCATTCTGAGTGGCATCTTCCTGTGGTGAGGAGCGATGATTGATGGCCCCGTCATTCCCTTCTTTTGTTTTGAAAGCTCTGAGCTGCTTTGGGCTATGGCAAAGATACTGCGTGCATCTTGTTTGTTTGTTTTTTTTCTCCCATGGCAAATGCATAGATCTCAATGTCTGGCCCAAGAATTTCGGCTGCAGCAGTAATACTTCCCTGCTACTTGGTAATTCGCAAACCAGGAAGACCTTCAGATACGTAACTTTAACTCCCACAGCAGCCTTGTAAGATTGGCAGGGTATACTTTCCCCATTTTACAGATGAGGAAATTGTATTCTATTCCAAATAGACTGTGACCTAGTTGGGAGAGGAGGTCATATTATATTTATATGTGAATCTCAAACATAGGAACCTGTCTGGGGAATGCATGAATGAATCAGTGAGTACATGCAGGAGGCACACAGATGTCTCAGAGCTGGTGGGTGGCAGACGTGTGTGTCCAGTGGCCGGCTGTACTGCGGGCTCTACCACTGACCAGCTTTGCGACCATCAGTGAATGACAAACTGTCTGATGAGACCTTTGCGGAGGTTTAATATAAAATTATTAGAAAACGCCTGGGACATAGTAACTGCACATTAATGCTAGCAGCCTTGATCTTCTGCTTTCTACTCTATCTGCTTTCAATACTTACTGATTTTAACCAGCAGTGGTGGCAGCTTGCCTGGTTTGGAACATGCACGAATGTGATGGTGAAATGTGGAAATATCTTGTCAGTAAAGAGAGGAATTTTGATTTATTAACTCATTGTGATCCAACACATGGTAGAATATGCAATTGACCATAATATGTAAACTACCTCATTCAAATTAAAACTAAATATTTTAGACCCTGTCCTCATTTGGCATAAATGAGAAAGAGTGTATATGAAGTGCCTACTGAAAGGTAGCAAGTAAAATAATGCTTTCCACATATATGCTGTCATTAATCTATTCCAGCCTAGAAAATAGGCATTACTGACTCTGATTTGACAAATACGTATATCACAGGTCAGAGAGGATGGATGCTGTTCCCAAGGCAGATGGTTAGAAGATGAGGTTGATACTTAATCAGAAGTGTCTTTGCTTCTCATGCCAACATGCACCTGTACACAAACATGGAATATGTGTGTGCATATACCTACTATATGACAGTGCTTACTTTTAAGTTTTTGTCGTCTTGAGCTATTTCAGTTATTGCCATAAAAATAATATTAGATGTTTTCTTAATTTTGTTCACTGGGTTTCATGCTTCATTTTTTTCTAAGAATAATATATCCCTGCAACAAGTATATGAAAATACTTTAATATGGTTATATTCTGTAAAAAAATGTATAATGGATTAGCCAGTATGGTTAATAGAATAGCCTTAGGGCTATTTCTCTTCACTCATATTCTTCTGAGTGTCTCCCTGTGTCCTGCTAAGTTCTCATCTACATGACATGATCATATTAATGTAGGATGGGGCCTCGAAGAAGGCACTGCAGTCAAGGAACTTACGTAGCTGGAAGGCAACAAATGCACCCTAAGCTGGTCAGAGGCAAGGATGTACAGTTCAAGAAAGGAAGTAGAAGAGGGATGCTGTAGAGGTCCCCTTTACTGTGTGGATGGTATATGAAGTGGACATAATTGCAGCTCTGCTGCTTGCTGGCTACACACCCTTAGGAAGGATACTTAACCCTTTTTGAGCTGCATTTTCTTATCCTCCAAAGGGGTGAACAAAATGAAATGCATATCACAGTGTTGTTTTGAGGATTGTATATGTCTAATGTACAAAATCAGGGTTCAGTAAATGTTATCTATTTTCACTGTTTTTATTATCAGCAAATTTAAATATTTACAGTTTATTGCTGAGGAAAATAGGGTAAAAAGAAGGGAAATGTTCAAATTCACAAAGGTAGAAAATGGTAGAGCTTTCATAATATGTGAGTCTAACATTTGGCTTAGATACCATTTTCCATCTTATCACTATCTGACATACTACATAAGCTAGTTATTATCGTTTTGACTTTCTCAGTCTCCTTAAAAGAGTATTAAGCTCCATTAGGGCAGGATTTTTTCTCTTCTTTTTTCATTGCCTTACCTTTAGTGGCTGGAAAAGTGTTAGGCAAGTAGTAGATGCCCAATAAATATTTGCTAGTTTAATAATAGACAGATGTACAACTTATTAATGGTAGAAAATAAAGACAAGTTCATCTTATTGTTTAGGATAATCAAGGTGAGATTTTATAGAAGAAATGTGGGCTAAGGAGCAAAAAGGCGTTTCTGGCAAAGACTAAAGTAGGTGCAAAACTATGAGCCCATGCATGGACTTGTGCATGGATGAAATGTAGTTTTCATTAGGGAAGCCTAGAAAGATCTAAGGTTAGCAAACGAAAGATTCTTCATATTTTGATTTTCAAAATGTGTATTTCTTGCAAATAATAATAATTGTTCACCTGACTGATCTGAAACTAAAAAATTTTCAAAGACTGTTTCTCCAAAATTGAATGTGAAATGTTTTTTCTTTTTTAGTGTTAAGCAATTGACTATCCATCAGTAATGTTTTATGAAACAAGAGATGGTAGAGCATATTCAGGCCCAATATTTAGTGAGAGAAGGCATTTACTTAGGCAAGGAACTAGAGCAGAGCTGCCCTCTTCACCACACCAGCTTTCCACCTACACCTGGCGCCTTTTCTTCCCCTGAAGGAGACTTGATCTGCCCATTAGACATGCAACAAAGAGCTAGCCTGTGGAGCAGGCATTCATACTCATAACTCAGGTCTCCTGGAATTGCTTTTTACATTTCTTTCATTCTGGGAACTCATGGTAACAAGGACCAAATAACCAAGCAGCACAAGTGAGACTGATATGTGGGTCCTTGATTCAGCCTTCTCCAGCCCTGCCTGCACACTGCTGTCTGGTGGTCTTTTTAGCAAAGTAATAGGACTATGTCACTTCCCTTCTTTAAAAACTTTCAAAGGCCCATATCCTCTATAGAATAAGGTATAAGCTTTTTAAAATTTGTTCTTATTATGTAAGGATCTGAATTATCTAGCCCTCCACATTCAGATTATTTTTCTTTATTTTTCCATAAATATATTTTTAACAGACTTATGGTGGTATAATTTACAAACAACAAACTGCACATGTATAAGGTATATATTTTGATAAGGTTTTCATCTGTGTATATATCCTTGACAGCATTAGGATAATAAAAATAATGAGCATACCTCCATCATTTCCAACAGCTTACTCATGCCTCTTTGTTATCACTCCTTCTGTCCTCATGAAATGACTGAGAAGCTTTCTTTCACTAAAATGTAGTTTATATTTCCTAGAGATTTGTATGTGTTTACCATTTCTCTCTTTTCCCCGGTTCTCTCTTCTTCTTTCTTAGCTGACAAATAGAACTGGAAAAAAATATACTGTTAAAACCGCTTACACTGGCTCAGAATTATCAAATGTTTACTTCTCTCTGTACTACGTCATGTTGGTAGCTTATAATTGGACATAGAGGTAGCATTTACTTCCACAGAAATCAGAAAATGCAACAAATCATAGCTCTTTTTAGTAGAGTGTTATGGGTTGAGTTGTGTCCCCACAAAATTTATAGGTTGAAGTCTTAACCCAGAATGTGACTATATTTGGAGATAGGGGCTTTATAGCATGGACCCTAATCTAATAGGACTGGTGTCCTTATAAGAAGAGGAGATGAGGACATAGACACATACAGATCATGTTAAGACACAGCAAGAAGACAGCCATCTGCAAGCCAAGGGGTGAGGACTCAGGAGAAGCCAGCCCTGCTGACACCTTGATCTCAGGATTCTGGTCTTAGCAGCTGTGAGAAATTTAATTTCTGTTTTTTCACTCACCCAGTCTGTGGTACTTTGTTATGGTAGCCCTAGAAAATGAAAACAGATGACAAGTCGTTCAGATTTATCAGCACATCATTGCTAAAAACCCTTCAAAGAGTATTAAAATGGCTCTGATACTAATAAAGAACACCTAAAACTTTAAAAACAGTAATAGTTAACATTTATTGAGAGAGAGCTTGTTATATGTCCACCGCTCTGCTTGAGGTATGCTGTCACAATAATGACTGTCCTACCTCCCTCTATAATGGGGAGGGTGGGTGGGATCTGAGGGGGTAGAGGTAGGAGTGCAGGGAGTGAGAGCAGAGAAATAGAAAAGAAAGAAAATGGGTTCTTACACTTTCTTTTTCACTCACTAGCTGTGCAATGTGAGACTATTCACTATACTCTTTAGTCCTCATCTTCCCTACCTATAAAATGGAATTGTGTGATTTCATGAGGTTGGTACCACATGTACCTACAAGTCCACTCATCTTTTGTCTTTAAGTCCATGTTTCCATGAGTTTACACAAGGGCGAGCTCTTAGTATTACCTGGTACAGGTAGAAGGCATAGTCACTGCTCTCTTGGAGCTGACATATAATTGAAAAATAAATAAACAAAAATATTTTATGGCCATACCTTGGAAAGTAACATGAAACAAACACATTATCAGTTATAGAGAAAAGCAGCCTTTGGATTCCCTTCCTTGACTCAGTGCGCATTTAACCAGCTCTCCTCCTCCTTCAGTAACCAAATCTAGTACCAATCACAAAAAGGGCAAGGTAGTTTCTTTCATTCTCTTGAGAGAGATCACTGTCATCTATTGCCTAGTTTCCCGGATTGCATTTGTGCAGCAGTCATCTCCCAGAACAGTAGTTCTTGGTTGCTCCACTGGGTTGCAGAAATATGGCCTATCTCCACTCCGTTGCAACCATGACCCCAGCCTCTGGGATCACCACAGTTCTGCCAGAAGCAAATCTCCTTCTTTTTCAACTACACACCACTTCTCTGAATGATGTCTACCTCAATTCACAGTTTCATTCCATGTCAATTATTTTAGAAATCGCCTGGTTGGAATACATTCTACAGGTATATATATATATATATGTATTTATATATTTTTTTCTCTTCCTTTTCTTCAGATTTTATATTGGTTAAGCCTGGCTCTGAAACTAGGTTACTTCTGATGAGCCTCTGGAATTTCATCCAGAGCTTATTTTAGCCTGTTGAGACTATGAAATTGAACTCCAGTCTTGTGAGAACCGCCATTCCCAATAGAATTTTTAATAGTTTTATTTTGGGTCAGATGCAAAAAACTTCTGAGGACAGCTTGTCTGTCAGCATCAATTCTGATTTAATACTGAGGGAGAATCACAAACATATACTTTTAATGGAAAAGACATTATGAGTCATCTAATCACTCTATCAACATATCAATCCTTTATTTTCTACCACGTGCCAGGCACTGTTCTATACTGAGGGAGAATCACAAACATGTACTTTTAATGGAATAGACATTATGAGTCATCTAATCGCTCTATCAACATATCAATCCTTTATTTTCTACCACGTGCCAGGCACTGTTCTATACTGAGGGAGAATCACAAACATGTACTTTTAATGGAATAGACATTATGAGTCATCTAATCGCTCTATCAACATATCAATCCTTTATTTTCTACCACGTGCCAGGCACTGTTCTATACTGAGGGAGAATCACAAACATGTACTTTTAATGGAAAAGACATTATGAGTCATCTAATCGCTCTATCAACATATCAATCCTTTATTTTCTACCACGTGCCAGGCACTGTTCTATACTGAGGGAGAATCACAAGCATACTTTTAATGGAAAAGACATTATGAGTCATCTAATCGCTCTATCAACATATCAATCCTTTATTTTCTACCATGTGCCAGGCACTGTTCTATCTCTTCATTATACAAAAGTAATTGTGCCACCATCATTCCTTGCAAGTAAATAAAACATATTAGAAGTGTCAGATGTATAAATAATCACACGACTATGTGTATGTGCCCTCTTGTACAACAATGAAGGGATTCCTTATCTATAATGTTTGGATGAGTCAAATAAGACTTCACAGATATATGCCTTAACAGATATTGTTATTAGATTAATAGTATAATATAGAAAATAGGATATGTAGCATACTATCCTATTTTACGGCTGAGTACCAAGAAAATCATTATGTAAAGGCATGAGAATACCATTGGTGTCAAGAAGACCAGGGTTCAAATCCCAACTCTGCCATTTACTGATATAATATCTCTCAAATTATGTTGCATTATTAGTAAAATGGTCTTCCCTCCCACAATACATTGTGTCATTATATCTCCAGAAAGTGGAAAAATGAGGTCCAATGGGGTGGCAATGTTGTACAACTATTTGGGATACTATTCACAGGCCACCTCCAACTCTTTTTGGTACTGAACATGCTGCAAAGTGTGTAACTGCCTTTCACCTCTCTGTTCAGTCAGAATGTTTTCCATCTTTGCCATTGATTCAATTCACTCTTGTAAGCCACCTCTCCATAGCAACTCATCCCTCATTCTCCTTGGCAGATAAGGCTTTTTTCTCACATTCGTTGGGAATATAAGGGCATTTTGAGACCCATTCATGCAATACTGGAAGCATATAACTTGAGAGAGCTAAATTCTTGTTCTTTTTCCCTGTGACGGTGTACACGTTGTAGTAGATTGCATTATTGGCAATACAACACTATTATTATAGCTTAGCTGTAAGTCTTCAAACCAGATAGAGTCCTCCAAATTTTTCTTCTTTTTCAAACCAGTTTTGTTGTCTGACTTCGTTGCATTTCTACATAAATTTTTAAATCAGCATGTCAACCTTTACAAAACATATTGATAATATTGATTGGTATTGCATTGACTCTGTTCCTATATTAAGTTGAGAAGAATTGACATTTTAACAATTTTAGTCTTCTAGTCCAAAAACATGATATATTTTCCATGTGCTTAGAACTTATTTACTTTTAGCAATGTTTTGTAGTTTTCAGTTTGATGTCTGATGCATATAGATTAATGGAATAGAATAGTAGTTCCAGAAACAGGCCAACGCATACACGTCAATTAATTTTTGACAAAAAATGCCATGTTAATTCAATAGGGGAAACAACAGTCTTTTAAATAAATGTTTATTCAGCAACTATATATTCACAGGAGAAATAACTTTTTCAATTCTTAATTCACAACATATGGAAAAAATTACCTTGAAATGGTTCATATACCTAACGATAAATGATACAGTTGTAAAACTTCTAGTTGCAAACATGGGAGAAATCTGCAATCTTGCAGAATCTTGTGGCAAGCAGTACTTTCTTAGATAGAACAATAAAAGCATAAGCCATATAAAAATGGATGAATTGGATTTCATCAAAATTGAAAACTTCAGCTCTTCTTAAGCCATGGTCAGGGGATGAAAGACAATCTGAAGAATGCAAGAATATATTCTCAGTCCTCATATCTAATAAAGGATTTGTATCCAGGAATAAAGAACTCTTT
>NC_138895.1:79800240-79897291 GCF_965194825.1 Balaenoptera physalus | reverse complement strand
AAATTTTATCTTTTAGAAATACCTATTAAAATATTTAAGGATAAAATGATATATCTCCAGTTCCCTTCAAAATAATATGAAATGGGAAACAGGTGAAGATAGATATAAAACATGGTTAGTTACTAGTTGATTACTATTGAATCTGGGTGAAGTACATGGTAAGTAATTCTCTCTAGTTTGTGTATGGTTAACATTTTCTATAATAAATTTCCTGAGTTCTCAAAAATATATACAACAAATAGCTTTTAATATTAAGAAAAAAAAGAAAAAGCCTTCATAAAGGAGAAGAAACTTGAAAGGTCGATTTGAAGGATGTGACCAAGGATAAGAGGAGAAAAGAGGACTGAGAATCTCTGGGAAGACACTTGGTTTGCAGACCCAATATTTGGCAGCAGCTTCAAAGCTTCCTTTTTCTTATTTGACAGGCTCTTTAAGGGCAGAAGATATGGGGAGAAAAAGCAAAGAGAAAGGAAATATGGTTAATTAAGGAGTTGTGAGGACCTTGCAAAAATACCTGCATCAGAAATCGGATTAAACAATGTGTCCTTGAAAAATGAGATCATATTCAGATGAGTATAGCCAGATGACAGAAAAATCCTCAGTAGAGTAATTAAGAGAATGGGTTAATGAAATTACAGAGTCATTTAAAGTTACTTAGGAAGTGTGTAGTATACTAGACACTGCCAAAAACAGAAAAAAAAAGAGAAAGAACGGGTATGCTAAACACATGCATGTGCATATATGTGTGTGAACACACACACACACACACACACCACGCACACGCACCCATACAACTCCTTCTTTAGTTCTCTACAAGATAGTGGATGCCCTCAGATCATATCTACACTTTATTTAGTCTCTAGTTTGATGATATTCCTTGATGATAAGTTCAGAACTAGTAACAGGCATTTCTTCTTTATTATACACATTTTCTCAAAATTTTGCTTTTTTATCAAAATTGGAAATCAGTGTATCTTCAACTATTGTGTGAAAGAATTTAAATATTTTAAAAACAAATTTTGCTAAGATTAAATGGGTTTTAAATTCATCTTTTCATTTTTCAAAGCAGAATTTATTTGAATTTGAATTTTCTTTCTTTACATTTATATAGTGGAATATTTTTCTGGGCTTGAATCCCAGCATCTGTTTAGTAAGTCACTTACCAAAATGTGACAATGATTTTGAGAGGTTTTATTTTTCTTTTGTAATCTTGATGTATCACATATGATGACTTTTTTTAGTGTGGAAAAAGCTGGCAAGTAGGAATCAGGGAGGGAATGAGAGATGCAGGAGGAAGTGAATGAGGGCAAAAGGATGGAAGAGAGCGCAGGATCCCTAATATGTTAAAAACGTAATCCTAGGGGCTTCCCTGGTGGCGCAGTGGTTGAGAGTCTGCCTGCCGATGCGGGGGATGCGGGTTCGAGCCCTGGTCTGGGAGGATCCCACATGCCGCGGAGCGGCTGGGCCCGTGAGCCACAACTACTGAGCCTGCGCGCCTGGAGCCTGTGCTCCGCAACAAGAGAGGCCACGACAGTGAGAGGCCCGCGCACCGCGATGAAGAGTGGCCCCCACTTGCCACAACTGGGGAAAGCCCTCGCACAGAAACGAAGACCCAACACAGCCATAAAAAAAAAAAAACGTAATCCTAGCCAGGTGTTCTGAACGTATCTTTTTTGGTGTGTAAGCTGGATCAATAAGGTATTTATGATTTGAATATCATCATTCCCATTTCACAGATGAGTAAAATGATTTCAGAGATGTAAGTCCATTATCATATACAGTAATAGTGACAGTCAAAATCTGAAATCAGGCATACCACTTTGAATCCATCCTCTCAGCCTGCTTTTATCAAAGTTAAATGAGCTCTTTGTTTATTATAAACATTATTTTCCCGACAGTAAAAATATGTAATTAATCAGACTAACAATAGGAATAATCTATAAAGATTCCACTTTCTCCTGCTACTTCTATGAGATTTCATGTCCTGATTTGTGAAATGAAATGATTTTAAAGTCCCTTTAAACATTAGAATTTTATAATATATGACTCCAAAATTTTGTAAAAAAGAATCTGACTGTTATTTTGTGTACCTAGTACATCTATAGGAATTAATCATGGTTTTTTGTCATCCAAGATATAATCAAGAAAACTTATGAAGCACTATAATATTCCAGGCTATCTGCCACTTCCTGGGATATAAAGATAAAAGACATTACCACTGCCTTTCACAAGTTCATGGAGAGTTACAGTGAGAAGAAGAAAAACAAAAAGCAAGTAAAGAAACAAGTGCAATGTCATGGGATCTCAGAGAAATAGTGACAATGCCTACCTCCAGTTATCTTCAGGTTGCCATTAAAATTAAATATTTTAAATATTTAAATATTTCATCATAGAAAGTTTTTGAAATCCGGTGTGAGTTTTATATTTACAATGTATCTGCATTCAAACTGGCCCCATTTCAAATGCTCAGTGGCCATATGTGTCTACCAGATTGGACAGCACAGCTCTAGAAGTTTGAAATTATGTTTACCATAAAGTAATAGAGAAGCTCTATTATTAAAAAGGTCTAATTATTTTTCCATAGTGATAAACAAAACTATGTCATGTTCCCACTTGTTTCTTGAGTTAAGAATTAAAATTTTCTCCTACTTTAATAATAACAAGGCAACCATTATTGGGAATGTACTTCCAAACTCATGCACGAACAACAAGAGACTGTATTATGGTCAAATGTTAATGAAAGCCTAGATTTAGGAGTCGCTAATATATCTAATATGGTAGTCTTTGAATTCTATTCCATTAGGCACAGTGATAAAGAAATTCGATGACCAGTTGATGGAGCAAATTTAAAAAATAAAAATCACACTTTATTGTCAGCTCCTGCTTCCTTTCTTTCTCCTCCATTTGGTGTCTCCAGATCCTACTGTTGAGATTTATTCATAGATCCCACCAATATTTCTAAGCCAGCAACAGTTCCATCTCAGGCTGTAATACTGGGCAAACACATAACGTATATGCAATAGTCTGGTAACCTTCCCAGTACCACCTATCAAAATCTCACATACCAGTATTTCATTATTAAGTTATTTGAAAGAATATGGTATTATTTTCATTGTTATTATTGCCATTACTATTATTATTATAGTAACATGATGACACATATAGTTTGGGAGAATTGTCTTTTGCATAAACTGTACACTGCTTGTAGGAAAAATTGTCTTCACTCTGGCTTATTTTCCAAATACACCCTTCAGTTCTTCACTTTCATGCCTGGAGATTCAATTGAATCTCCTGTTGCTAACTGATGAGGCTTGGGGGCCCAAACATGTATCTTTCTTTCCCTCCCAAATTTGAAACCAGCTAGAGAACAAGTCAGATGAGGATGGGGCCCTCATGATGGGGTTAGTGCCCTTAGACAAAGAAGAAGAGACATCAGAGAGCTTGGTCTCTCTCCTTCTACCATGTGCGGACACAGCAAGAAGGTGGCCATCTCCAACCTAGGAAGAGAGCTTTCACCAGGGAAATGAATCTCCCGGCACCTCGATCTCAGATTTGCCTGCCACCAGAACTGTGAGAAACAAATTCTTGTGGTTCAAACCACCCAAGCTATGTTATTTTGTTATGGCAGCCTGCGTTGACTAATATACCTTATATCCACCCCCCACCCCTTCTCTGAGTCTCAGTTTCATCATCTATAAGGTGGATATCAGACACTCCATCCCACCTTCCTTGTTGGCTTGTATGGAGGAACTGAGAAACTAATAAGATCATGTCCTAAAAATTGCTTTGCAACCTGTACAAAAGCTATTATAAGTAAAAAGACTGACTGTCAGTACTGTTTCAGTGTCTCTTGTTTTTCCTCTATGGAATTTCCATCTTCCCAAGCTTGGCCATCTGCTCAGTCCATGGTCACTGCTTATCAAAGAGTGCTAGTAACATTAAGGTAAGATGATCAGTGATCATGGCATATATTAAAGAGCTGCAGTGTCACCACTGGGAAGTATTCTTGCCAAGCATTGTTGTTTAAACTGAATTAGCATCCCATGAGCAGTAGGAACACAGCAGAGATTCCACACAAGCCATACATCAGTGGAGACTATCAGCAGACCTGGGTCAGAAACAACCCTACACTGATAACCCTGCATGACCTTGGCCAAATCACTTACCCTCTCTGAACTTGAGTAGTAAAAGCTGCTAAATTGTATTAATAGGAGCTCTTATCTTACAAGCCTGTTGTGGAAAAAAAAATCCTCTGAAGCCCTGACAATTCCTTTATTTCATGGTGAGGCCCAGGAACAATGCTCTAATGGGAGAAAGGGGAGGAGCCGGCAGTAGCCCATACCCTGGGGAGAGCTCTGGGGCCAATGTCAGTGGATGCAGATCCAAGGCAGGATTTTTCTGCTTACTGCTGCATCATTCAATCACATCATTTAAAAAATATTATTAATTCCTTTTGGTTCTGGGCATACAATATACAAAATATACAAAGTTCTTATCCTCATGAGATAAGAACATGAAGAAATAATGAAGAAATATAAGAAAAAGAAAATGAAGAAATATATCAAATATTCTATACAATCAGGTGTAACAAGTACTATGGAGGAAAATAAAGAGATGATGAAAAATATATAAATGATGTGTGAAAAGGAACCTTGCTGGATCGGAGGTAAAAGCATTCTAAGAAAGGAAAAGCCAGTGCAGAAGCCCTGGCAGAAAAGGACATGACGTTTATGAAGAAAAACAAGAAAGCCGGTGTGGCTGGAGCAGAATGTGTGAGTGGGATTGTGCCGGGAAATAAGAAAGTGAAGGCAATCAACTTCAAGTTCATCAGCTTTGGACAGCTTATTATACATTTTACACTTATTTCTGCAGAATCTTGTATGTTACACCTAACTGACTGGGATTTTGTCAGGATAACATGAAATAATGTATGTGAAAGCACACTGCATCCTGAAATTACAAGAAACCTTTTAAACGGTAAGAAATCAGCTGTACATGCCTCCTGGATGCAGTTTCATTCTTTCCTGATGAATAACGCACCAGCTACTCTTCTGCTCCTACCCCTTAAAGTCTCTGAAACACCTTGCAAAAGTCATGCACATTCTCTGAATTAACTCAAACTTTTGCCCTGAATTCTTAAATGAGATAATAGACACAAAGCTTTTAGGCGAGTACCAAGAACATCAATTTTAGCCACTATTATTATTTTCCCATTACCTTGTAAGCTGGTCAAAATAAGAACAAATGGAATTTGCAAGATCCGTGCTTGGGAATCTCTCCCTAAAGAGATGAGTGGACACTGGACTAAATGTCTTTATATTTCTTCTCCTCAGTGATACAATCAGAAAGGAAAGAGACATTCTTAAGTCAATTATGATTACATTTCTAATAAAGGATGAGAACTTCAAGAAAGTATTTTCTGTGGAGTCCCAGTATTTTTCAATGTATTTGAGCAAATCTGGTTCCTACTGCTCATGGGATGCTAATTCAGTTTAAACAACAACGCTTGGCAAATCTTAACTTGAGAGTAAAAAATGAATAAAGAAAATGGGGAGAGTGCTGGTTATGTATATGATTATATATATATAATTCTTAGTATTCTTGCACAATTTTTTAAATTGAAGTATAGTTGACTGACAATGTTATATTAATTTCAAGTGAACAGCATAGTGATTCATGATCTTTATATATTGCATACCATACAAAGTTATTATAAAATATTGACTGTATTCCTTGTGCTGTAAATTACATCCCTGTGGCTTATTTATTTTATAACTGGTAGTTTGTACCTCTTAATCCCCTTCACCTATATCACCCCACCCTTAATACCTCTCCCCTCTGGCAACCAATAGTTTATGACTCTGCATCTATGACTGTCATCTCTCATCTATTTTTGTTTTGTTACATTGTTCATTGGTGTTGTTTTTTAGACTCCACATGTAAGTGAAAACATATAGTATTTGTCTGACTTACTTCAATAGGCATAGTACCTCCAATCCATTCATGTTGCTGCAAATGTCAAGATTTCATTCTTTTTATAGCTGAGTAATATTCCAGTGTGTATGTGTGTGTATATATATATATATATATATATATATATATATATATATATATATACACCACATCTTCTTTAGCCATTCATCTGTTGATGGATGCTTAGGTTGCTTTCATATCTTGGCTATTGTAAACAATGCTGCTATGAATATTGGGGTGCATATACCTTTTAAATTAACATTTTTGTTTTCTTTAGAGGAATACCCAGGAGTAGAATTGCTGGATTGTATAGTAGCTCTGTTTTTAATTTTTTGAGGAACCTCCTTACTGTTTTCCATGGTGGCTGTAACAATTTACGTGCCCACCAACAGTGCACGAGGATTCCCTTTTTTTTCACATCCTTGCCAACACTTGTTATTTCTTGTCTTTTTTTTTTTAATAGATCTTTATCAGAGTATAATTGCTTCACAATATTGTGTTAGTTTCTGTTGCACAACAAAGCGAAATCAGCCATATGCATACACATGTCCCCATATCCCCTCCCTCTTGAGCCTCCCTCCCCTCCTCCCTATCCCACCCCTCTGGGTCATCGCAAAGCATGGAACCAATCTCCCTGTGCTGTGCTGCTGCTTCCCAGCAGCCAACTATTTTAAATTTGGTAGTTTATATATGTCGATGCTACTCTCACTTTGCCCCAGCTTCCCCCTCCCACCCCATGTCCTCAAATCCATTCTCTATGTCTACCTCTTATTCCTGCCCTGCAACTAGGTTCATCAGTACCATTTTTCGTTTTTTAGATTCCATATATATGTGTTAGCATATGGTATTTGTTTTTCTCCTTCTGACTTACTTCACTCTGTATGACAGACTCTAGGTCCATCCACCCCACTACAAATAACTCAATTTCGTTTCTTTTTATGGCTGAGTAATATTCCATTGTATATATGTGCCACATCTTCTTTCTCCATTCATCTGTCGATGGACACTCAGGTTGCTTCCATGTTCTGGCTGTTGTAAATAGTGCTGCAGTGAGCACTGTGGTACATGTCTCTTTTGAATTATGGGTTTCTCAGGGTATATGCCCAGTAGTGGGATTGCTGGGTCGTATGGTAGTTCTATTTTTAGTTTTATAAGGAACCTCCATACTGTTCTCCATAGTGGCTGTATCAATTTACATTCCCACCAACAGTGCAAGAGGGTTCCCTTTTCTCCACACCCTCTCCAGCATTTATCGTTTGTAGATTTTTTGATGATGGCCATTCTGACTGGTGTGAGGTGATACCTCATTGTGGTTTTTTTTTTTTTTTTTTTTTTTTTAAATTTTATTTATTTATTTATTTATTTATGGCTGTGTTGGGTCTTCGTTTCTGTGCGAGGGCTTTCTCTAGTTGTGGCAAGTGGGGGCCACTCTTCATCACGGTGCGCGGGCCTCTCACTATCGCGGCCTCTCTTGTTGCGGAGCACAGGCTCCAGACGCACAGGCTCAGCAGTTGTGGCTCACGGGCCTAGTCGCTCCGCGGCATGTGGGATCTTCCCAGACCAGGGCTCGAACCCGTGTCCCCTGCATTGGCAGGCAGACTCTCAACCACTGCACCACCAGGGAAGCCCCTCATTGTGGTTTTGATTTGCATTTCTCTAATGATTAGTGATATTGAGTATCCTTTCATGTGTTTGTTGGCAATCTGTATATCTTCTTTGGAGAAATGTCTATTTAGGTCTCCTGCCCATTTTTTGGATTGGGTTGTTTGTTTTTTTGATATTGAGTTGCATGAGCTGCTTGTATATTTTGGAGATTAACTTTGTCAGTTGCTTTGTTTGCAAATATTTCCTCCCATTCTGAAGGTTGTTTTTTCGTCTTGTTTGTGGTTTCCTTTGCTGTGCAAAAGCTTTTAAGTTTCATTAGGTCCCGTTTGTTTATTTTTTATTTTATTTCCATTACTCTAGGAGGTGGGTCAAAAAAAGATCTTGCTGTGATTTATGTCAAAGGGTGTTCTGCCTATGTTTTCCTCTAAGCGTTTTATAGTGTCTGGCCTTACATTTAGGTCTTTAATCCATTTTGAGTTTATTTTTGTGTATGGTGTTAGGAAGTGTTCTAACTTCATTCTTTTACATGTAGCTGTCCAGTTTTCCCAGCACCGCTTATTGCAGAGGCTGTCTTTTCTCCATCGTATATTCTTGCCTCCTTTGTCAAAGGTAAGTTGACCATATGTGTGTGGGTTTATCTCTGGGTAATCTATCCTTTACCATTGATCTGTATTTCTGGTTTTGTGCCAGTGCCATACTGTCTTGATTACTGTAGCTTTGTGGTATAGTTTGAAGTCAGGGAGCCTCTTTCCTCCAACTCTGTTTTTCTTTATCAAGATTGCTTTGGCTATTCGGGGTCTTTTGTGTTTCCCTACGAATTGTAAAATTTTTTGTTCTAATTCTGTGAAGAATGCCATTGGTAGTTTGATAGGGATTGCATTGAATCTGATGATTTCTTTGGGTAGTATAGTCATTTTCACAATATTGATTCTTCCAATCCAAGAACATGGTATATTTCTCCATCTGTTTATGTCATCTTTGATTTCTTTCATCAGTGTTTTATAGTTTTCTGAGTACAAGTCTTTCACCTCCTTAGGCAGGTTTATTCCTAGGTATTTTTGTTGCAGTGGCAAATGGGCGTGTTCCCTTAATTTCCTTTTCTGATTTTTTGTTGTTGGTGTATAGGAATGCCAGAGATTTCTGTGCATTAATTTTGTATCCTGCAACCTTACCAAATTCATTGATTAGTTCTAGTAGTTTTCTGGTGACATCTTTAGGATTTTCTATGTATAGTATCATGTCATTGGCAAACAGTGACAGCTTCACTTCTTCTTTTCCAATTTGTATTCCTTTTATTTCTTTTTCTTCTCTGATTGCTGTGGCTAGGACTTCCAAAACTATATTAAATAAGAGTGGTAAGAGTGGACATCCTTGTCTAGTTCCTGATCTTAGTGGAAATGCTTTCAGTTTTTCACCATTAAGTATGACGCTTGCTGTGGGTTTGTCATATATGGCCTTTATTATGTTGATGTAGGTTCCCTCTGTGCCCGTTTTCTGGAGAGTTTTTATCATAAATGGGTGTTGAATTTTGTCAAAAGCTTTTTCTGCATCTATTGAGATGATCATATGGTTTTTATTTGTTAATGTGGTGTATCACATTGACTGATTTGCGTATATTGAAGAATCCTTGCATCCCTGGGATAAATCCCAGTTGATCCTGGTGTATGATCCTTTTAATATGCTGTTGGATTCTGTTTGCTAGTATTTTGTTCAGGATTTTTGCATCTACGTTCATCAGTGATATTGGTCTATAATTTTCTTTCTTTGTGATATCTTTTTCTGGTTTTGGTATCTGGGTAATGGTGGCTTCGTAGAATGAATTTGGGAGTGTTTCTCCCTCTGCTATCTTTTGGAAGAGTTTGAGAAGGATTGGTGTTAGCACTTTTGTAAATGTTTGATAGAATTCGCCTGTGAAGCCATCTGGTCCTTGACATTTGTTTGTTGTAAGATTTTTAATTACAGTTTCAATTTCATTACTTGTGATAGGTCTGTTTATATTTTCTAATAATTCCTGGTTCAGTCTTGGAAAATTGTACCTTACCAAGAATTTGTCCATTTCTTCGTGGTTGTCCATTTTATTGACATATACTTGTTTGTAGCAGTCTCTTATAACCCTTTGTGTTTCTGCAGTGTCAGTTGTGATTTTTCCTTTTTCATTTCTAATTTAATTGATTTGCATCCTTTCCCTTTTTTTGTTGATCAGTGTGGCTAAGGGTTTATCAATTTTGTTTATCTTCTCAAAGAACCAGCTTTTAGTTTTATTGACTTTGCTATTGTTTTCTTCATTTCTATTTCATTCATTTCTGCTCTAATCTTTATGATTTCTTTCCTTCTACTGACTTTGGGTTTTCTTTGTTCTTCTTTCTCTAGTTGTTTTAAGTGTAGGGTTAGATTTTTTTATTTGAGATTTTTCTTGTTTCTTGAGGTGAGATTGAATTGCTATAAACTTCTGTCTTAGAACTGCTTTTGCTGCATCCTGTAGGTTTTGGGTCATCGTGTTTTCATTGTCATTTATTTCTATGTACTTTTTTATTTCTCCTTTGATTTCTTCAGTGATCTCTTGGTTATTTAGTAGCACACTGTTTAGCCTCCATGTATTTGTGTTTTTTACAGTTTTTCTCCTGTAATTGATTTCCAATCTCATAGTGTTGTGGTCAGAAAAGATGCTTGATATGGTTTCAGTTTTCTTAAATTTTCCAAGGCTTGATTTGTGACCCAAGAGGTGATCTATCCTGGAGAATGTTCCGTGTGCACTTGAGAAGAAAGTGTAATCTGCTGGTTTTGGATGGAATGTCCTATAAATATCAATTAAATCTATCTGGTCTATTGTGTCATTTAAAGCCTGTGTTTCCTTATTAATTTTCTGTTTGGATGATCTGTCCATTGGTGTAAGTGGGGTGTTAAAAGTCCCCTACTATTATTGTGTTACTGTTGATTTTTCCTTTCATGGTTATTGGCATTTGCCTTATGTATTGAGGTGCTCCTATGTTGGTTGCATAAGCATTTTTAATTGTTATATCTTCTTCTTGGATTGATCCTTTGATCACTAGGCACTGTCCCTCCTTATCTCTTGTAACAGTCTTTATTTTAAAGTCTATTTTATCTGATACGACTATTGCTACTCCATCTTTCTTTTGATTTCCATTTGCATGGAATATCGTTTTCCAGCCCTTCACTTTCAGTCTGTATATGTCCCTAGGTCTGATGCGGGCCTCTTGTAGACAGCATATATACGGGTCTTGTTTTTGTATCCATTCAGCCAGTCTGTGTCTTTTGGTGGGAGCATTTAATCCATTTACATTTAAGGTAATTATCGATATGTATGTTCCTATTCCCATTTTCTTAAATGTTTTGGGTTTGTTATTGTAGGTGTTTTCCTTCTCTTGTGTTTCTTGCCTAGAGAAGTTTCTTTAGCATTTGTTGTAAAGCTGGTTTGTGGTGCTGAATTCTCTTAGCTTTTGCTTGTCTGAAAAGCTTTTGACTTCTCCTCCGAATCTGAATGAGATCCTTTCTGGGTAGAGTAATCTTGGTTGTAGGTTTTTCTCTTTCATCACTTTAAGTATATCCTGCCACTCCCTTCTGGCCTGCAGAGTTTCCACTGAAAAATCAGCTGATAACCTTTTGGGGATTCCTTTGTATGTTATTTTTTGTTTTTCCCTTGCTGCTTTTAATCTTTTTTCTTTGAATTTAATTTTTGTTAGTTTGATTAATATGTGTCTTGATGTATTTTTCCTAGGGTTTATCCTGTATGGGACTCTCTGTGCTTTCTGGACTTGGGTGACTGTTTCCTTTCTCATGTTAGGGAAGTTTTTTACTATAATCTGTTCAAATATTTTCTCAGACCCTTTCTTTTTCTCTTCTTCTTCTGGGACGCCCATAATTCTAATGTTGGTGCATTTAATGTTGTCCC
Source organism: Balaenoptera physalus (assembly GCF_965194825.1). Classification (NCBI taxonomy): domain Eukaryota; kingdom Metazoa; phylum Chordata; class Mammalia; order Artiodactyla; family Balaenopteridae; genus Balaenoptera; species Balaenoptera physalus. Next base: position 79,885,803 of record NC_138895.1, on the reverse strand, counting down.
AGAGGTCTGTGAGATTGTCTTCATTTCTTTTCATTCTTTTTTCTTTATTCTGCTTCTCTGCAGTTTTTTCCACCATTTTATCTTCCAGCTCACTTATTTGTTCTTCTGCCTCAGTTATTCTGTTATTGATTCCTTTTAGTATATTTTTCATTTCAGTTATTGTGTTGTTCATATTTGTTTGTTCTTTAGTTCTTCTAGATCTTTGTTAAACATTTCTTGTATTTTCTCAATCCATGCCTCCATTCTATTTTTGAGATTCTGGATCATCTTTACTATCATTACTCTGAACTCTTTTTCAGGTAAATTGCCTATTTCCTCTTCATTTATTTGGTCTTGTAGGTTTTTACCTTGCTCCTTCATCTGGGACATATTTTTTTGCTGTCTCTTTTTTTTTTTTTTTTTCCCTATGGTATTGTTTGCCTGTTTTACTGGTTGTTTGGCCTGAGGCTTCCAACACTGGAGTTTGTAGGCTATTGGGTAGAGCTGGGTCTTGGTGCTGAGTTGAGGAACTCTGTGAGACCTCACTCGGATGAATATTCCCTGGGCTCTGAGGTTCTCTGTTAGTCCAGTTGTTTGGACTCAGAGCTCCCACTGCAGGAGCATTGACCCTACCCCTGGCTCATGATCCAAGATCCCACAAGCTGCGTGGGACGGCAATAAAAAAAAAAAAGAATAATAATAACAAAGTAAAAAATAAAATTAGACTAGGAAACTAACAGATATGTTAGAAAGAATATAAAAATAAAAATATAGATGAATCAACAACCAAAAGGTACATCAGTACCACAATAGTAAAAAAGAGGAGGAGGGAAAAGAAAAAGAAGGGGGGGGGTGGAGGCCTTGGCTGTGGAGGGCGGGCACTAAGCAAGGGTGAGGTTTGGGCAGTGGGTGGGCCCAATGCTCAGGACCCACAGGACTGGAAAAGGCCCTGGGGGCTGTGGGGGGTGGGGCTTAGGCTCAAGGAACAGGAGGGGTCCAGGCGTGCCCCCCACCCCTGGTCTCAGAGGACAGGGGACCTCACCTGGGAGACTAGCAGGCTTCCTGGGCTCGAGTACATCGGGCAAACGCCCTCCCCTCCTCTCCTCTCCTGCTCCTCCAGTCTAGGAGGGCCCCTCCCGCCTGCCTCTCCAGATCTCCCCAGCCTCCTTCCTGTGCCCCCAAGGACCCACACGGCCTGGAGGGGGCTTTGGGAGGAAGGGGACTGGCCTGGGAGCTCAGCAGGCTCCCTGTGCCCAAGTGGACGGGTCAATCGCCCTCTGCTCCTCTCCTGCTCTTCCCAGAGGGCCCCTCCCGCCTGCCTCTCCTGATCTCCCTGGCCTCAGGGGCACTGATCCTCTCTGGCTGCCACTTCTCCTCACCCCTCAGTCCCCCTACATCCTACCGGTTCACTTTGGGGTTCCTCCCATCTCCTTGGGCATCAGAGTCCCCCACCAGCGGCTGGCAGGCACCCTAGTTGTGGGGAGACTCTAACTCCACGTCTTCCCACGCCGCCATCTTGACTCCACCTCTCTCTTGTCTTTTTGATGATAGCAATTCTAACATCTGTGAGATGATACCTTATTGTGGTTTTGATTTACATTTCCCTGATGATTAGTGATGTTGAGCATCTTTTCATGTGCTGTTGGACATCTGTATAACTTCTTTGGAAAAATGCCTATTCAGGTCCTCTGTTCATTTTTAAATCCAATTGCTTTTTTAATATATTGAGTTATATGAGTTCTTTATGTATTTTGGATATTAACCCCTTATCAGACATACTGTTTGCAAATATCTCCTCCCCTTCTGTAGGTTGCCTTTTTGTTTTGTTGATGGTTTCCTTTGCTCTGCAAAAAGTAAATGGAAAGACATTCTGTGTTCAAGTATTGGAAGAAATAATATTGTTAAAATGCCCATGCTACCCAAAGCAATCTACAGATTCAATACAATCCCTATCAAAATATCCATGGAATTTTTCACAGAACTAGAACAAATAATCCTAAAATTTTATCAAACCACAAAAGACCCCAAATAGCGAAAGCAATCTTGAGAAGCGAAGAACAAAGCTGGAGGTATCATGCTACTTGATTTCAAGCTATACTACAAAGCTATAGTAATCAAAAGAACATGGTACTGGTGCAAAAACAGACACATAGAGCAATGGAATAGAATAAAAACCACAGAAGTAAACCCATGCACATATGGTCAATTAATCTATAACAAAGGAGGCAAAAATATATGATGGGAAAAAGACAATCTCTTCAGTAAGTGGTGTTGGGAAAACTGGACAGCTACGTGTTAAAAAATGAAAGGTGGACCATTTCTTACATCATATACAAAAATAAACTCAGAATGGATTAAAATTTAAACTTAAGACTTGAAATCATAAAACTCCTAGGAGAAAGCATAGGCAGTATGCTCTTTGACATCAGTCTCAGCAATATGTTTTTTGGATCTGTCTCCTTAGGCAAAAATAACAAAAGCAGAGATAAACAAATGGGACCACAATTTGTTTTTGACCTAAGAATAAACTTATGATTCTCTTCCAGCAACATAATTCTCCAAAAAATGAAATATCATTGTACTGATGTCTGAATTTTCACCATTAGTATGTGTTTTTGATGTATTTGAAAGTACATTTTATTAATAGAAAGAAAACTGAAAGGTTACTTTGGTTTTAAAAATTAATATTTAAAGCATTAATATAACAAAGTTAACTCTGGTTCTTGTGCTTTTGAATTCACAAATTTAATTTACAAATCATTTTATTTTCTATTTATAAATACAGAATATATTAACAAAACTTTTAAGTCAGCCTTTACAACTTAATTAAAGTCCATTACATGTTTTAAATTTTATAAATTTAATGTGTTCATTTATTTTTTAATTTTTTTTTATTTTTGGCTGTGTTGGGTCTTTGTTGCTGCGTGCGTGCTTTCTCTAGTTGTGGCGAGTGGGGGCTACTCTTTGTTGCGGTGCTTGGGCTTCTTATTGCGGTGGCTTCTCTTGTTGCGGAGCATGGGCTTTAGGCGCACAGGCTTCAGTAGTTGTGGCATGCAGGCTCAGTAGTTGTGGCTTGTAGGCTCTAGAGCGCAGGCTCAGTAGCTGTGGTGCACAGGCTTAGTTGCTCCGTGGCATGTAGGATCTTTCTGGACCAGGGCTCGAACCCATGTCCCCTGCATTGGCAGGCGGATTCTTAACCACTGCGCCACCAGGGAAGCCCTAATATGTTCATTTTTAAGTACTTCAGTTCTCTTTTAAGCTAAGCTTCCCAAACACTTAACCAACTTCTATAAACTTAATAAATCAAAATTGTAAGATGTTCTAATACTTTTAGCAGATATAGTAAAATTTTCTTAGACTATTCAACTTAGAATGACAAGCAAAATCAGATTTTCAATTCCGCATTTTAAGTTGGAATCAATTTAATTTGCTAGATACTCTACGTTGTCAAATTATACTTTAGTATGCCAAATTCTCCTGTTATAAGTGATTAAAATGTCAAGTAAGCTCAGATTATTTTCAAACTTAACATGAAAATATTAACACCATGAGTTATAATTCACTTCATCATTTTCAGAATTAAGTCTGTTATTCCCTGCAGTTAAACTACTCACTCACACATCAATTCATTCTACAACCTTCAGTACCTACTATGTGCCAGGCTCCACTTAAGATGCTGGGTCTAAAAAAAATCAATATCCCCAACCTCAAGAAACATAAATACAAGGGGAGTGCAAAGGCAGAGAAACTAACAATAATAATAATAATTAAATTAACATGATATTTCAGAAGGAGAGATTACCATGAAGAAAAGGGAGTTCCTGAGTTACTAGGGTGGCACAAAAGACTCCTGGAAAGGATAACAATTACTAGGGTAGCATGAAAAACACGTGGAGTATATTAAAAAGTTTGCCTTGTGGAATCTGGGGCAGGAGGATTCCAGGCAGGGGGAAGAGCAGATACAGAGGTACTAAGAAGGGAACGTGACTGGCGTGCAGGAGGACAGCCAAAGGCCAGCATGGCTGGAGAAGGTGACAGCAGGAGAAAAGAAGGAGGGGCTGAGGTCAGGGAGAGGAAGGGGTCCAGGCTGTGTGGGGTCCTCCTGGACAGTTATTCTGAATGAGAAGAAATCTCAGTGCAGAACTTTGAGGGTAGGCGTGTCATGACAAGACATGATGTAATACAGCACTTAGCAGGATGACTCTAGCTGCTGTACTGAGATAAGATTGTGTATGTAGGGGGTGAGGAGTGCCAGGGCAAAAGCTGGGAGACAGATTAGCGCACTATGTACAGCAACATGCCAGGTAAATGGCAACGGGGGTTTTGACCAGGGTAGAAACAGCAGAGGTGTTGAGAAGTGGTCAGATTCTGAGTATATTAGAAAGGAGACCAAAAGGATCTGCTGATAAATTAGGGGTGAAAGTGAAGCATGACCTCAAGATATTTGGCCTGAGCCACTGGCAGGATGAGATGGAGAAGACCATAAGTGAAGGGAAAAGGCAAGAGTCCATGTTTGGGGCATGCTGAGTTCGGGAACTGTGTTAAACATCATGGGGGTTTATCATGTAGGTGGTTAGATCTATGAGCCTGGACAGAAAAGTTTCTGTACTGAGCAAATTTGGGATTATCTGTATACCAAATCAATTGGGATTACATATTAACCAACAGTTTTGGTGGGAACCTGAGACTTGGAGCTTCAGGTAGTAGGGGTGATTTTTTTTTTTTTCTCATCCTCTTTATATATATGGAGGAATGTGTAAAGGATCTCTAAGGCCATGTCCTCCAAATGGAGTCTTATAGCCCACATCCCATGGATTCAACTTATACCTAAACTAATTATTAAGCCAGTTTGTGTGTGCTTTTAAAACCATTTAATAGGACACAACTTATCTCTTTATTGTCTGATCCTGTTCTGAAATTTTTTTTACAGCTTTCCCCTCTGACAGGGCCACCATTCTCATGGATATTTAAATGGATTTGATTGGATTCTATTTCTATCATACGATCTTTCTGGAGTTAAGTTCCCACCTCTAAAAACATTCCAGCAAAAATCACCCCCATCACTTTCCTTTTCTTTTTTGGGGGGGGGGGGTTTCATTTCGTTTGTAAACTCTGCCCTCTCCAGGCTTGTTCAAAGATGCAAATATTGGTATGGGGCAATACTTTAAGATCAATCACACTTTATTTTTTCTTGATGTGAGAGAGCTAAGGTGGAGAGAAAATTTTTGGACTTCTCCAAAAGTTAACGAAACTGTTCCATATGAATAAGCAGAGCATTTGAAGACCAACTTTGCCTGCTTACTTGTGGGGCTGTTGGCCTTATTCAAAGGAGAATGAATTTTTCCAGGCTGTGTGTAACGTGGTAGGAACATGCATCCCCTCTCCGAGCTTAGTCTCCCAGTTACCCTACCACCTCCACTGTGACCAGCACTGCTGAAAAGGAAAAAATATGTTCTCTGAAGGGTCCAAGTAGTGTTACATAAACACGTTTGTGAAAACCTGTGCATTTTACTTAAAATACACCCCATCCCCAAGGCCGCTGTAAGGCCATCTTCCCCCAAGTTTCGTCAGTGCTTGATGACTAGAAGGGTGAGAGAGACTGTTGTAGGAAGGGCTGCTGAGGGCTGGAGGTGGCATCTGAGCAAAAAGGCCAAGAGAGAGACACTTAAACACAAGATTCCCATCTAGAATCACAATCAGCGTGAATTCCTTAAATTCACTAGGAAGGGTGAACTGGCATTAATACCATTCATGTAAGAAAGCAGAAACAGGTGCAACCAATTTGCAAGGTAAAGACAAATCTAGTAAAAAATGGCTGAATGAAAAGTTTTCGTCCGGAAATGAGTGCATTTTCAACCATTTGGAAAACTATTTTCTGAGGATTTCAAACACCTGAAGTTTTGCTGTAGAATAATATATTATTATTTCTAACAGAAAGCTTCAAATCCATTTTCTTTAAGTGGAAACGGTTCCAGAAAACTTAGGTGATTTTTCCAACATCACACAGCGTGTGATCAGAACCTTGATTAAAACTAAGTTAAACAAAAATGTCCAGCATGGAGTTTTATTCAATCAGTTTTTGAGTTAACATCTAAATTTCTATTCTTTTCTTTTTTGCCACCCCTTGATTATGCTGTGATTTTTTAAAAAATAGCTGGAAATGGGATTTGCCATTTTTCTTATTTATTTCACAAAATGTTTTATTTTCATTTATTCACGATCATCTGGATCAAGTTTTATCTTTCAAGGACCACATGACCTGAGGCCAATTTTGGACTTGGCTATTTTTACCACATCTTTAGTATTCTCTAATTAGCCAGATTGTTTTCTTTTCTTTTAAGGCCTAAGAACAAACAAAAAATTTAGTAGTGTACAGAGTTCTTGTGTTTAATTTCTACATCAGGAATTTTTCTTTCATGTAGTTATCTTGTTTGCCAGTGAAATATGTAATTACTATGAATCTAACAGTTTCCCAAACATTTTGTTTCATTTTATTTTGGGAGTTTGGGAGGCCTCTTTCTAGAACATTTTCCTGTTCAGTCTTAACACAAACCTGATATAATACACAGCATTGGGATTATCAGGGATTTCAAGCACCACACACTAAGTGGCAGTACTAAAGACTGAACACATTTCTCACTTCTTCCTCCAAAGTGTTCTGTATGTGGACTAGGGGTCATAGCTATCTCCAGTCTTTTCAGAAGACCGTAATTATGATCAAGAATCAATCAGTATTACCTATCTACTAAAAGTCAATTGCTTGAGAATAGTTTTTTTTATTTGGTCTCATTTTGAACATTTGTGATGTAAGTATTCCAGAAATATATCAAGCAGTCCTGGGTATTCTTAATAAAATTATCTGCACATTCTGTCACCTTCTCGTGATACCTCAAGATCACCGTCATGAACAGTAATCACCAAATTACTGCGTCTAAGCCATGGATCACCTCCACTTCCTGTCTTTTAAGCTCTAGATAAGATCAGCTGAAACTCCATTCTCTACCTCGCGTGAGGCTTAATGTTCTAACCAAAACTTATGCAGATTCAGAGCCTCAGTTTCCTTCTTCTGCTAGATTGTCATTTCATATGATTGTCTTCTCTACACATTACTCCTCCTCATTCTTCCTGCTACAAATTGCAAAAAAAAAAAAAAAAAAAAAAAAAGCCTTGAGTTGAGTTTGAGTGCAGGAGCTGAAGAGGGCTGGGTTCTCAGCATAATAAAGTCAGTGCTCTTGCATCAGCTTATGGGAGGCAGAGGGATGAAGGTATCCGAGTCGTTTCCACCACATTAACGCTCACTAGAGCAGAGGAGCCTTTCCTCTGGTAGCATTCATGGGTTCTACCATGTTCCACGTTAACAAAGAAAACCTTATGATTACCAGCTTATGTTCCTCCATTTTATTTTCTTATCTAAGGAATCTGTTTCTGTTCTATACTGACTTCCAGACTTTATGATGCAGAATTTGGTTTGGGGAAACAAGGGCAAGATCAGATATCTTGTTTTAATTATGTCACCTGTATATCCATGTGTCTTGTCTTTCTTTCCTATGTCTGCGGAACCCCATCTGTTTTGTTCATTTTTCTACTTTCTGTGCCTAGAATGGTGCCCAACAAATAGAAAGCATTTAATAGTGAAAAGTTTAGTTTTCAAGTCTATTTTTTATAAAGCAATTACACTTATGCTGTTTCCTAATCATGAGCATGGACAAAATTGATTTGCCGAGAGAAGGAAAACAGGATGGCAGAAGTATCTGTTATTTATTTAGTACCCCTTAAATTTCAGGCACTCTATTAGGCATATTATATTTACCTAAATGTGTAATTTAATTCTCATAACTTCCCAGTAGAGTAATCACATTTAGAAATAAAGAAACATTAGCTTAGCTATGTTAGGTAAGTACTTCAAAGTCTCATAGATTGTAAATGGCAGAGTAGAGTAAGAATACAGTCATTTTTCCTGATTTGTATGGTTTCAGCCCTACAATAGCATATATCCATTTGCTGACAAAGAAACTGAGACCAGGAGAGGAAAAATAACCTCTCCAGAGTTGCGTAGCTGACATGTCCTTGAACACCGATTGCTAATACAGACAGACCTGTAATGGTAGGTTAGAGCCCTGTTCCTCAGATTGTGGCAGACCATCAGCATTAGCGACGTGTGGTAGCTTATTGGAAATACCATGTCTGAGGTTCCGCTCCAGGAAGACTAAGAATTGTCCTAGTAATTTGTCTCTCAAGAACCAAATGAGGTCTCTGGATGGCGTGGATCCAACAAAGATGACATGTAACCCAGATAAGATATGACAAGAATTCCAACTTAACCAACCGACCTGAAACCTGTTCACTACAATCATTTGTGCTGATTTCCTTAGAATATTACTAATCTAGACTTCAGGGGCCCAGTGAAGAGACCTGATACATTAGAATTTAAGGTTTGGAAAATCTTGGCATATAGTTTCAGGACAAGACACAATTTATCACAGGAATTATAATTTCCCTTTGTTTCCTCTCCGTCTAAAGTGAGATTAAAGGCTGAGGGAAGATGCTCTTGGCACTCTGTTAATGGATGCTAATTAAAGTCTTGCTTTGGACAAAAGAAAACAGATGAAGAAGGCAAAACACAATAGAACCTCACAGATGGACTCCTGGAATAAGCAAGGTGGGCTGGAGAGGGCTTTGGTGATGAAGATGCAACGCTGGAACTTTCAGCAGCTGAAGCTGTTCCTCATCTAGACACAGTGTGGAAGTAATTATTCATATGTAAATTGTATGATTTTTTTTCTCTATCCTTAAAAATATGGCCTTATTCACTGTAAATACAAACTAACAAATGAATCCAACTGCACATTATTCTGTAGATTCTTTTTTTATTTTCTTTCTCTCTGTTTTTTTTTTGTTGTCTGTTTTTAATGGCACTTTCCTTTTAGCTGTGACTTTGCAAATAAAAAAGCATGTAACATCTGGAACTGCTTAAAATCAATTTCTTTTCTCCTTTATTTTTTTCTGTTCTATAACTAAAAATGGACTTTGCAATTTGCATCATGCTTTTTTCCTCCTTCCTTTATAAAATAAATAAATAAATAAATGCCATCTGGTCTAACAGCTCAGTTGCCAATTACCAGCCTGAGGCAATCCAAAACTGCCAGATAGTCAACGCAGAAAATATGGTTTCAAGAAGAAATGCTAATGGAGCCCTTGCTGTAGTATGGCTTGGCACTCTGCCAAATCACCACCCGTGCAAACATTGTCTTATCTCCTAGGGACTTGCAAGAAATCCTTGCAATCTGCATTACGGTATATCAGCACCTTGACTTATCTTAATGAAGACGTCTTAAAAACTCAACTGTTTCATAGTTAGTGAAACATATTGACATCTCAGAAAATCAGATCAGCACTCTTCCATTGGAGCTGTGAAATTTGCAAGTGACTAAATTTCCAATTTGTTCATTTTCCTGGGATCACGGTGCCTTTTTGGCCATGACCAGTGGAGAACAGCAGCTCCTGTGTGTTGTGTTCAGCTGAATTAAGGTCATCGGGTCCACAGATGGTAATTATTCACTTAAAGTCAGTCTCATCAGGAAATAATCACTTAGTCTACCTGGACTGAGTACTAGTTTGGTTGTTTATTTAAATTACATCAGTGGAAGGTTTAGAGTCACCATGGAGCCCTCATTCCCCTTTATCCTGTATGTATCTAAAGCCCAGTAAGTCCTAAAAATTCTGCTCCCAGTATTGGCCCCACTCCTATCCATGTTCACTCCCACTCTCTAGATTCAAGCTATTAAAATTCCTTTCTTGGTTCCCATTCAAAACCTTCTACATCGTCTTATAAAGCCTCTTCTCTCTCCACAGTCAGTGGGGTCTTCTAAAGATATAAATCATCTGCTTAAAATAAGGCAATGTCTTTCCATTGCACTTAAGGATAAGATCCAGAATCCTTAAATTGGCTAAGGGTTCTCTATGAACTGATTTTGCCTCTTAGAACATCTTGATCCTTTCACTATTTCTGTCCACAAACTGGTCTGTTGGATCCAAAACAGCAAATACCATGTCTACTTTGTTCAACATTCTTGATTCAGCACCTAACGTATGGCGTATAATAGTCACTCAACATATATTCTTTGAATTAATTCAGATTAAATGTTGGTTCTTACTATCTTTGTAATCTTAGACAAAGATTCTGACAATTCTTAGCCAAAATTACCTTATCTATAAGATGAGACAACGAATCACTTCTCAGAGTTTTGTTGGGAGGATTAAAGGAGAATATGCTTGTGAAGTTCAGTTGGCTTCACACACACAAAAATTTGTTAAATAAATTAATATTAGACAAATATTTTAATGCTGGCTCTTCCATCTCCTACTATTATGACTTTAGGGAAATTCCCCTAAACGTTTCAAGCCTCATTTCCTGATCTATAGAATGGGATAATAATATCTTCTGAAGAGACTTGCTTGGAAGGATTAGATGAGAAAAATATTGGTAGAGAACAGAGACTAGTACATAGTAACTGTCCAATAAATGGAGTAACCATTGTTGTACTATTACTGATTTATGACAAGAAAAATAAATTAAAAGTTATGAATTCTTTATTCCACTAGTTTCAGAAATTTTCACCCTTGTATTTCGCCAGCAGTACTCTTTGTTGTGTCTCCTACTCTGGTTCCATTATCTATGCACAACTACATGTAAAGAGCCTGGACTGGCCTGGGGTAGAAAACTTTTGCAGGAGCCTAAATTTGTATTTCTCCAAGAAATCTCTGTTTTGTTTTCCCACACACATTCCTATCATTTTCTGTTTCTCTATATCCTACCTCTCATTCACACCCAACAATCTTTACCCAACACACACAGTTTTTATACCTTGTCTCCCAACCTGAATCAATACGTTTAACCTGTGATCTATTTGGGGCTTGTCATCTCACTTTTACCTTTCCTCTGCGATGTCCCTTCAAATTGTGTCTTCTAACTTCATTTCAGTAATTCATGTTTCCCAGTCTACATTGTGTCCTATGTGTGCTCTATCTTCTCTCTACCCTAGCAAGTATTATACCACAAAGATATGCTGTATTATCCTTTTGAGGTTAAAGAAACCATCTACCTTGTCCATCCAGCCTAGTACCTGCTGTATGATTCCTAAATAAATATGTGTTAAAAAAAAATGAGACCACAAATTTGAGGTATCCCAACTTCATGTCCCAAAATGCCTATGTGGAATATTCCAGTCCTGTCTGAGGCAGTCCTTCTTACACCTGATAAGAAATATATTTGAACACTGGGGGAAAACAAAACAAAACAAAATCACCTTTTACATGAAAAGGTTAGTATTGTATCTACTCTTCTTGTAACTTCTTAAAAAAGGAGATAAGAGAACTTAGATAACTTGTTAAGGCATCGTTTCTTCATCTGAGTAATAGAAATATAAGTAGCCACCACATAAAATTGTGTGGATTAAAATACCTATACAGTACTTATCAGAGAAATGTCCATTAATTTTGTTCTCCCCTCTTCTTTTTTTTTTCTTTTTAACATCTTTATTGGAGTATAATTGCTTGGCAGGACAGGAATAAAGACGCAGACGTAGAGAATGGACTTGAGGACATGGGGAGGGGGAAGGGTAAGCTGGGACGAAGTGAGAGAGTGGCATGGACATATATACACTACCAAATGTAAAATAGATAGCTAGTGGGAAGCAACCGCATAGCACAGGGAGATCAGCTCGGTGCCTTGTGTACACCTAGAGGGGTGGGATAGGGAGGGTGGGAGGGAGAAGCAAGAAGGAGGAGATATGGGGATATATGTATACGTATAGCTGATTCACTTTGTCATACAGCAGAAACTAACTCCCTTCTTCTTATATTAGTATGTAGAGAGAATATCTTATACACAAAGTTGCAAAATATGCCAAAAACATTTTAAGACGACCCATTGATATCCACATGCCCATTTTATTACAGAATGAGGTTGGAGTTCCCTTCTTCCTTGAAATGTTGCAAACCTTCCATGCTGCACTGTATATCCAGGTAGAGATGAGGGATGGGAGAATGTCCTTCCTGCCACTCACAGAGAATTGCTTTGAGCCTTCAGGCATAAGACCCAATTATCCTTATTATCTTACTTTGCATAGGTAAAAATGTTGTGATTGCACACGAAATTAAATAGCATCCTTTTCAATCTGTTGACATGGATTGGCTTGATGACTTAAAATAAATGGAAATATAAGAGAGCTGAAAGAAATTCCAGGCAGTGGTTTTCATAGCCAAGAGTCATATTTTTACACTCCAGGTGTTTAGATGAGCATTTTTGTATATGATAAAGCAGTACAATGGTAATTATAGTTGGAGAACTTGTATTATGTTTGTTAAATTCTTTGGTTATCATAACTATTACAGCCTTTACAGAAATAAAAAAATTTCACAGCTAACCAAACCTAAATTATTTGTTTCTTCAGGCAATGATATCGCTATCCATTATTTATTGGGACATCATTGACTTCATGAATACAGTGCTTTCCTATGAGGCAACTATACAAAGCACAGAATTATGTTGTTCATTAAGATGTAACTGGAGAGAACATCTGTTAGAATTATGGAAATTTGAATGAAAAAAATAGGTAATGCATTACTTGCCACCATGATTTTCATGTGCATATTGTGATTTCAACTAACAAGCTATTATTACTTGAATGTATTTCATGGACCTTCTTTACTGATGAGGAGAGCTTAAACTCAGTAACTCATTCATTCAAAACATTTTTATGGACCTACTATGTGCCAAGCACAGTTCTAGTGACCAAAGATACAGAGATGAGTAAGTCATTTTCTTAGCAAAAATTATGAAGTTTACTTTAGGGCTAACATATCACATTGCGGTAACTTCTGTGGTAGAAGTGTTAAGTGAGAGCACTGAAATGTCACAGACATAAAAGAGGGGCCCAGAGGTCTTGGAGTGGGGGAATTGAGGACGTGGAGGTTTGAAAAAGAAGAAAATATTTGGGCTGAATCTAGGTAAATAAGTAGAAATGTCAGGGCTGTTGATGGGAAAGTTAAAGGGGAGAAAGAAAGCATATTTTAGGCAAAAGGGATGATTATTTGGAAGGCATAGATGTATGGTTATGCTGCTTTCAGGGAATTCTTAGTTACTTCTTCTGGGTGGAATGTTATGGGCAAGGTAGAGCGTGGCAGAACATGTAACTTGATGTAGTGCAGACCAAATCCTACAAATTATGAAGGGCTTCCCACATTAAGACAGGGAGGGGGAGTATTTTTTACAAGAAACCTATAGGGAGTCATCGAAGGATTTTCAACAGAGGTGAGATGCTATTGGATATTTGTTTGAAATTATTAGTTTGAAAAATGTGTGGAGGGAGAATTGGGCAGATCCAGGTGAGAGGCAGAGACCAGATGTAGATGATATTATAGTAACTCAAGTAAGAAATGATAAGTCTTTTAATACAGGGATATATGCATGGAGGAAATAGACTCTTCATGGTTTGAACATTAATCAAATGTGGTGATATTTGGCAAGGCTTGGAATTGGACAACTAGATGGATGTTTCTGCCATTGTGAAACATAATAAGAGTGGTAGATTTGGATCACTGGGATGAGGAGATTGAATATTTTATCTGAAGACATGCTTTACAGTATTAATTATGGTTGCAATATGAATTTTTAAAGTAAAGCATACCATATCTTATCTACTCATGAAATCACTGGGCTCTAAATTATTGATGTTTTGCCTTTGTTATATAAAGGAATTAGTGATTTAAAGGGAAATGAGTCATCATGTATTGCATCAGCCTCATTTTTCAGGTAAGTAAAGTAAGCCTCAAGGAGAGAAAAATATGTCTCCTAAGATTAAGAATCGAGGCTTCTACCAAACTGAATACTGACCAAATTATCTTCAAATCCATTGTCAATTAGAGATCAGGGAAGCCTGTTCCTGATTCTTTACCTCTTTCTTCACCTCTTCCTCAACTCTCCGAAACCAAAACTACTCATGTAGTCTTCTCTGGATGTTATTTCAGGCCTTGAGTCAATCTCAGAGAAAGCTGGAAAAACAAAACAAAACATGTTATGTGATTTCCCAGCTCAAAGTCTGTCAATGAACAGAAGGCAAAACTTCTAAGTGTGCCTGAAAACACCACTACAATATGTCATTTGCCGTGACCTTCAGTGTTGCCTTTTCAGAGAGAGCCCTTGCTTCTCTGGATTTCAGCCACAGGGAGTTGCTGGCAGAGTGTTAAAGGTACTGGCTGTGAGGTTCAAATAGGCTGGAGTTCAACTCCCCAGGGGTGACCTTGGATGAGGTACTTCTCTACGTCTCAGTCTTCTTTTCCATAGAACATGGATAATCAAGGGACACACCTCTGGGGAAGTGCAGTTGAGACAGTATATGTGAAATGGTGTGGACTTTGGAACATGTAAATTCCCCTTCCTTTCATGTTAACACTCATTTAATTTTTTTTTTTAATTTATTTATTTTTGGCTGTGTTGGGTCTTCGTTTCTGTGCGAGGGCTTTCTCTAGTTGTGGCAAGCGGGGGCCACTCTTCATCGCGGTGCACACGCCGCGCCTCTCACTATCGCGGCCTCTCTTGTTGCAGAGCACAGGCTCCAGACGCGCAGGCTCAGTAATTGTGGCTCACGGGCCCAGTTGCTCCGCGGCATGTGGGATCTTCCCAGACCAGGGCTTGAACCCGTGTCCCCTGCATTGGCAGGCAGATTCTCAACCACTGCACCACCAGGGAAGCCCCTCATTTAATATTAATTAATAACTTCATTAGATTTTGTTGTTATTGAACCCATAAATTTGGGTTAATCCCTCTTTCTGTGTGCCCCTGCATTATCCTCTACATACCTGCGATACTGTGATTTACAATAAGAAATATACATTTGGTCTTTGATCCCATTTCCTGCACAGAACTCTGAAAACCCTGGACATTTCCAAACTGAAGAAAGCCATAAAGGTATCTCCTGTTGTGTTAATTACGTAACTTTTGGACCACACCTAAGGGTGAGGATTGGTTGCCAGGGGAACCATCCATGTGCTTAGAGGGTTGGAACTTTCAATACCACCCCCTGACCTCAGGGAGGAGAGAAGGGCTTGGTGATCAAATCGATTACCAATGACCAATGATTAAATCAGTCAAGCTTATATAATGAAGCCTTATAAAAACCCCCAAAGGACTGGGTTTGGAGAGCTTCCGGGTTGGTGAACATGTGGAGATTTGGGGGGAATGAGGAACTCTGAGAGGGCATAGAACCTCTACCCTCTTTCCCACAAACCTTGCTCTACACATCTCTTCCACCTGGATTTTCCTGAATTACATCCTTTTACAATATGCTGATAATCTAGTAAGTAAAATGTTTCTCTGAATTCTGTGAGCTACTCTGGCAAATTAATCAAACCCAAGCAGGGAATTGTAGGAACCTCTGATTTATAGCCAGCTAGTCAGAAGCATAGGCAACACCCTGGGCTTTCGATTGGTGCCTCAAGTATGTAGGGGAGAAGTCAAGACTGAGCCCTCAACGTGCAGAATCTTATGCAGTCTCCAGGTAGATTGTGTCAGAATCAAGTTGAATTGGAGGACATCCAACTGGTGCCTGAAAATTACTTGGGATTGTAGGAGAAACTCCCCCCTCCATGTTGAAACCCAAAAGAATACTCCTACCATGGTACCTACAAGACTTTACTGCAGATACTGGTTATTGGTGGCTATTTGTGGTTATTGGTACTGAGTAGCTGAACCTCAATACTAAGTTCCCTGATGATGACTGGACTCATTATCCTGTGTTTTAAAAATGACCCCAAAGCCTTTTTTAGTGCTGTGGTTATAATCCATGAGATTTTCTCGTTTAAGACCCCGTTTTCCCATTTCTGCCAGGTCTGACGTCTGGGTCTCACACGCTTGTCCAGCTTCTCCACAGTCCCCCTGCCCCATGTCTGCCATCACTAAGGTCATTCCAGTTCCCAGGCACAGGAAGCACCACACCAGGCCTGGCCACATCATTATCATGACAACTGTAGCCCGCCTACAATCACCACCATACGAACTGTGCTTCCTCTATCAGGGATTTGTTGAGCTGTGTCTAAATTTTCTGCCGTCTTTGTTCACTGCTTTGAACCCCAAGTTTCCATTGTCAGTGTTATCATCAGCCATAGCAGCCTTGGAGTCTTCTAAACCCCTGGAGAGTCTTGTCTTTTCCCAGAAATGTCAAAATGACAAAGCATGGGCTTTGGAAACAGACAGATGACCTAGGTTCAAACCCCTACTCGGCTCGTATAACAGATATTGATTACGGATTTTCCTTGGTTAAAATGCTAAATCGCTCTGAGCCTCTGTTCCCTCATAGCTAATATGGACAAAATCATGCTTTCTCATAAAGTTATGGTGAACACAAGATGTGAAGCTCTAAATATCATCCATATAATTACCTCCATTCATACTGCTACATCCTCCGTTCAAACCACCATCATTGTAATCCCGGACCTCTGCGATGAGTCTTAACTGGTCTCTCTGGCCAGAACACTTTCAAAATGTTAATCCGGTTACCCTTCTTTAAACCAAGTACTGTCTCTCCATTGCACTTGGAGTAAAAACCACTCACCAAGGCAAGTCTCCTTTCTCTTGCCTCCACTCCAGACTTGTTTCTGAGACCCCCCAGCTTGCTTACTGTGTTTGAGACACTCAGGCTTTCTCCCTGGTCCTGAAGCCTGTCATGGTCACAAAAGCCTCAGAGACCTGTGGCCTGCTCTTTCCTTCAGTGGGTGAGTAGCCCACCCCACTTTTGGTCCCAGCTCCACTGCAGCCCATGTGCCTCAGCCTTCACTGCCCATTACTCTGTGTTCTGTCATCTTGTGTCATTCTGTGCAAATAACTTTTTGCTCTCTGAATTATTAAATTTTCAGTAATGCTTGTCTTATTTACTTATTTATTTACACCATCTATTTCTTTTTCCCTCACTTGTATGACAGCTTCATGTGAAATGGGACTTAGTTAGACCTGCTTCAGGAAAACAGAGTTGTTAAGAACACAGACACTAGATTCAGACTTCCCAGGACTGATTCCTGGTTTCACCTCTTAGTAGTTGTATCACTCTGGGTAATTTGTTTAACCTATTTGTCTTCTCTAAAAAAATCAACTAATTATAAAACACTTAATTTAGAACAGTATACTTAGCACATAGTAAATTATCTGTAAATGGTATTATTATAATTGTTGATATCATCCCCTCACCTACCATAGTGATAGGCACAGAAGGCACTCAACAAGTATGTACTAGCATAGTGCTTGGACCACAATCAGTGTTCAACGGATGGAGTTTGCCCATGTTACTGTCCATAATACTAGTGCTAAAAAAAGATAATAATAACACCATTGTTCATCAGCAGCAACATTAACAATTCTGAGTGTCAGGATTTTGAAAAGATCTATAGAAACCATGAACTAACCTACTCTTTCTTTACTTTTCTTATTTTCTTTTTCTTCATACACAGATTTCAATGCCTGTAAGACGTTTCCAAAAAAACCTGGAAATACAGAGGTTAATAAAAAAAACCCTCACACTCCAATACAGATACAAGTATTTAAAACAATCACCCTGCTCATAGAAATAGGGATAAAGTGCTTTGGAATCTTTAAGGAAGTGATTCCCCATTCTTCCTAAGGGGGGCAGAATGTTTTCACAGAGTAGGCACCAAATGAATTGTAGCTGGAATAAAAATTAGGAATTCTTCAAGTGAAGAAGACAGGAAAGCGATTCCAGGAAGATAGAAAAGACTGTGATGGTTTAAAAAAATCACTATTCAGGGAAG
Organism: Balaenoptera physalus; assembly: GCF_965194825.1. Lineage (NCBI taxonomy): Eukaryota > Metazoa > Chordata > Mammalia > Artiodactyla > Balaenopteridae > Balaenoptera > Balaenoptera physalus. Next base: position 79,868,007 of record NC_138895.1, on the reverse strand, counting down.
CATGAGATATTAGGAGGAATTGCAATAGTGTACAGGGAGTAGGAAATAGACTGGGGATTCAATTGCTATTGAGGTCAGATCAGCAACTGTAACGATTTTGGGATTGAGTTTTATAATACAGTTAATGGGGGAATATCAAAGGTTTTTAAAATATGGATGTCAAATGATCATATTTGAATTAATTTAATTACCTTAAATTAAATTATTAATTTTAATTAATTCATTATAGTTAATTAAACAAGAATAGTGTGTGTGTGCGTGCGCTTTTGAATGAGCAGGAAAAGAGTAGATAGAAGTAAGAACATCCCTTCGAAAGCTTTCATGATATTCATAACTGGAATTGGGCTCAAGCTGTGTCAGTGAAGAAGATAAAAGGGAAGCAGATTTTAAGGGTATTTAGGACAGAGGGTCAAACAAGCTTGGCAGCCCTGGGGATATAGTTATTAAGAGAGGAAGAAAGCCGAAGATGCACTGATGGATCTGTTTTGGAAGGTCAGTTCTTTATGCCAGTCTTGTATATGGGGAATATGAAATTAGAAATAGGTCAGTGGCACACAAGTCTGAATTTGGAAATGCTACTTTTGATTTGTGAGGCATTGATCTGTAAATTTTTAACTTGTTAGTAATTTATTAGCTGTTTCCTATGTGACTATGTTTGTGGAAGGGCTTATATGTAGGGTGACCTTATCAATTTAGTTAGGACAGTGCTGGTTTTTGACTTATCCTGGAGTAATTATTAATATCTCCCCCTCTTCTTCACTAAAGTATCCTAGTTTGCATCATAATTATATGGTTCCTAAGTTATAAGGAAATCCAAAGCTAAAGAATTGAGAACTCTCAGCCTCAATAGAAATTTATAATTTAGTGTAAGAGGTAGACATATTTGAATAATTTTTTTTAAAATGTTACCAGGATGAAGAAGCACAGGAATAAAAAAGTGTCAAGATCCCAAAGGCAAGAGCCACTTTTAATTTCTATTCCAGCTTCATGGGCAATGCTATTGTGATGTTGAGTCAATAAATGACACTTTTTACAAGCGATTCTGATTAAATGTCATTCCAGGGGGATAGCCTCTGGTAGGGGGTAGCATGATGTACTAGATAGTCTGAGAATCCTCCCAGATGTAGGGTGATGTCAGCATAATTATCTCCAATTAGAGATGAGGAACCCAGGGAACTGAGAGGTAAAGTAACTTGTCACTTGGAGGCGGCACTTGAATTCCTCAAGCCTGACATCAAAGATTGCTTTCTTTGCGTGCCACCAAATTTCTTCTATTTTAGAGAACTAAGCCTTACCTGGAGAGGCTGAGTGGAGAGATGCATGAGGCCAGGCCTCAAATGAGAGCCCACAGCCTTGTCAGTGCAGGAGAAGGAAGGAGTTCTCTCTCTGGGAAAGGTGATTGCTGTTGAGCAAACAGGAGTGAAACCCACTCAAAGCTGATTCAGCTAAGCCGACGTAACATTCAGAGTGATCCACTGTTATAATCAACAGTGTAAAAAGTAGCATTCAGATCAAGCAAAATTAAAATACTCAAACTTTCAGATGTGACTGCGTTAATAAACCATGGCAAGGAAGATCTCAGGCACGGGCTGCCTCTGCCGTGAGTGAAGCGATAAAACGCTGGATTCACATTTCTCTATGAGAGAGACTATGTCCCTTTCTTAAAGAGAACTTGTTACTCCTGGCTGTGAATGTTCGGATCCAAAGGAGCACATTTAGTACCCGATCAAATGACTATACATAGCACAGCCATTTATTTCCCGAGACTATATTGTACCCTCGAAAAGAGTGAAGAGCAAAACCCATTCACCGAACAATGATTTATTGATTTTCAACTCAGACAAGCACAATAACAAGTGCTATGTTTACAGAAGTCACTAAAACACAACCCCTGGCCTCAAGGTGCTATGACCAAGTAGACTTTAAACCTCTTTATCAAACTTAGTAAATATTATAATCTTTAATAACAAAAGAGTAAGGATATTTGAGAAAACCAAGGAAGGATTGGATACGGTCCTTACAGCTCCCTTTGCGAAGAAAAGAAAACAACTCTGCCAAAATTTAAAAATACGATTCTAGGGATCCTACTCAGTGAGATGACCATAACATTTACCATCTGTCTGAGTCAGCTTGGGCTGCTATAACAAACTACCATGAACTGGGGGTGGGGGAACACCAAAAAATAGAAATGTATCTCTTACAGATCTGGAAGCTGGAAGCCAGGGGTCCTGGTGCCAGCATGGTCAGGTTTTGGTGAGGGTCCACTTTCTGGTTTGCAGATGCCATCTTTTCCTTATATCCTCAGATGGCAGAGATCAAAGACAGGAAGGGAGCTCTCTCCCATCTTTTCTTACAAGGGCACTAGTCTCATTCATAGGGCTTTACTCTCATCACCTCCCAAAGGCCCCATCTTCTAATACCATCACTTTGGGGGTCCAGATTTCAACATAGGACTTTTGGGGGGAACAGAAACATTCAGTCCATAATATCATCCAAACTGGACTTTTAAGATAGAAAAGAGATATTAATGATCACAGTAGGACAGCAGATACAAACTAGCCCTGTCCCAGATAAGCTGATATGCATGACCACTTGTGAGTCATTGAATTCAGTATGAGAGACCATCATCCTCTAGGAACGTGGGATAGATTTCTTTGTGTTTGGCAGGTAGACAATGTAGGTGCCACATACCTTACTCAAATTGTCTTTTTCTATCTCAGACCCTACTCTTACACGTAGATGAAGGTGAGTACTCAAAACTGCTCTCCTCTCAGGGTAATATTCTTACTTATCCACTTCTTACTGTGATAGGATATAGGAGGGAACTTGGATAGCTGCTTGTATTAAACCTTTAATCCTAATGTAGGTCTCATTTAATCAATCACTGGCCTTCCCAAGAGCTCTTTGGACCCTCATCCAAAGAGATCACCAACATATTCTTTTGCTGGACCACAGATGAACTGAGAAATTCACTGTATTTGTTTCATATCATACCCAGTCAAGGCATTTTACAATCTGGATTCCGTCTTCCTAGGCTCCTTCTATATTAACGCCTAGTATAACATGCAGCAATAATAAAATCATGCTTGTATATTATGGTTATTATGCCATTTCTATTATCAGTGTCACAATGATATGTGAAATTGACACAATAACATTATGTGAAATTATGGCTTTCCTTTTCTGTTAGACCTGTCAGGGAAATCTCTGGGTATGAGGAGCTTGGGCTGAAATCTAAAGGAGTTGTTGATGATGTGAAGGGCAGTTTCTGTAGAACCACTGGTCCACAGGTTGAAATCAAATATGGTCCTGCTTCATTAAAATCAAATGTTAACCCTGTGTGTAACCCATGTAACCTCTGGAGACATGGATATTTTTAAGAGTGCTGCTCGGAGAGGATCAGTCCAGCCATGATGGATGTGCCACCTAGTCCAACAAAAAATTGTAATTCTGTATCATTCATAAAACCCATTCTTAGTTTGGAGATTTAAAAAATCCTTTCCTGAGATATAAATGTTTAATAGCTCCTTTAAATATTAAATGACTCTCCTCTGTACAACATATTCCAAAAATGTGAATGCTTCAATGAAAGAGGCCTGAAAACTTTTGCATATCTTGTGAACCCCATTTTCAATGAACATTGTCTCATATTTAGCTACATCTTTCCCATAACTAAGATCTGTTGTAGTGAAATACCTTCCATAGTGATATAATGATGCACATAACATCCACATCATTTCAACCCTACATGTCTGTTCCTTGAAACGTGGAGTTTCTCATCCGCGTGCGTTCCCTGGGTGAACACAGCTCACCCAGGACATTTTAAATACAGCTCTAAAATGCTTTGATAATCGGTACCTGAGGAGCTTCATCTGTCCTGGACTTGATTTGTAGGATGAGATCCTACCTTGAACTTAAACCTGGTGCTGTTATGAGATGGGACTTTGATGTTCTTGGTAGGGAGAGGGTTTCTTTTGCATTTGGGAGGAAAGTAAATAATGTGTGGCCAGAGGGATGACTGTGGAAGTTTTAAAATGTGACCTCAAAATTCTTTGGTGATCGCCGCTAAACAGATGGGTATGGTTCCCTTCCCTTTGAATCTGGGCCATGTGACTGATTTACCAACAGAATACACTAGAAGTTGTGTTCTTTTTGGGGGCCCAGGACTCTGGGAATGCTGCTCTCTCAGAGCCCAGACTCCATGTTGTAAGGAAGCCAAAACTAGGCCACAGAAAGAGACCGCATGGAGAGGCCAAAAATAGGGGTTCCAGGTATGAGCTAAGAGCCAGAATCGATCACCAGTTGTATGAGCGAGAACACCTTTAGATGACTCATGCTCTAGCCTTTGAGTCTTCCCAGATGAAATTCTATATATTACGGGGCGATATAAGCCATACATGCTGTGCCTTGTCTGAGTTCCTGACCTAGAGAAAGTTTGAGAGAGAAAAAAGTATTGTTTTAGATAATAATGTTTAATAATGTGGTGGGAGAAATAATGCGTTTAATAGTCTGACTGTAAAAATACAAACTATTGGAACCATATCATTTTATTTTTTCTTTTATCCAATCACAGCAATTGCTCATATAGTAAAAAATTATAAATCTGTATTGAATAAATGAATGAACAAATGAATATGTGATCTGAGCAATACATTTATGAAAATCCATTGTAAGGGTAAAGTGCAATATAAAATTTAGACATTCTCCTCAGTAGTCCCACCACTGTATTAACACAGTGTTTGAAATAAATAACCTGTATGCAAAAGGCATTCTTCTGGTTTTCGTATCACATGAAGGCAAGGGTAAAAGGTGATAGGGAACTTACTTGGCTTGGACACATTCCTTGTGCGTAGGCTAAAGCTCAGTCATACAGAAAGGGAAGGGGTAGGACGGCAGGCCAAAGATGGAGCTGACAAGGAAGTCAGTGTGGTTCAGCCGCACGGTACAATATCACAACTGGGTTATTGACATCAATATAGTCAAGATATATAACATTTCCATCACCACAGTGATCCCTCATGATGCCTTGTTTCAGCCATACCTACTTTCCTCCATCCCCACCCTCTCCTTGGCAACCATTAATCTGTTTTCCATTTATACAGTTCTTTCATTTGAAGAATGTTCTATAAATAGAATCATAAAGTGTGTAACCTCTTAAGACTGGCTTTTTTCACTCAACATCCTTCTGTGGAGCTTCATGCAGGTTGTTGCATTTCATTTATTATGCGTTATTCCTCCTCTTTATTGCTGAATAGTACTGCATGGTATGGATGTACTACAGTTTAACTGTGCAAGGACATCTGGGTTGTTCCCAGTTTCGGGCTGTTACAAAGTAAGTTGCTAAAAGCAGTTGTGTACAAGTTTTAGCATGAATATAAATTCTTAAGGAGCGTGCCAAAATGTTTTCCAGAGAGGCTGGGCTCTGTTAAATTCTCACCAGCCATGTATGAGTGATCCAGCTTTTCCACAGTCTTTATGACTGTGAAAGCATTTGATATGGTCACTAATTTTTATTTTAGCCTTTCTGATAGGTGTGTTGTGATATCTGATTATGGTTTTAATTTGCATTTCCCTAATGACTAATGATATTGAAAATCTTTTCATGTGCTTATTTATCCACTGTATATCCACTTTGGTGAAATTTCTGTTCATGTTCTGAACCTATTTTCTATTTGGATTAATAGATTTTTTTCATGTACCTTTTTAAAAAAAAAAAAACAAACCTGAGATTTGAGAGTTCTTTATAAATTCTAGATATTAGTCTTCTTCAAATATGTGATTTTCAAATATTTTCTCCCACTCTGTAGCTCATCTTCCTCTGCTCTTTACAGGGTCTTTCATAGAGCAAACATTTCTAATGTTGATGAAGTCCAATTTATCTATTTCTGTCAGTGATTTGTAATATTGGTGTTATTTTTCATAAATGTTTCCTAAAATTCTCCAGTGAAATTATCTAGGTCTGAAAGTTTCTTTTGGGGAGATTTTGTAATTACAACTATGATATCCTTAATAACTATAAGGCTATTCAAATTTTTTATTTCATTATGGCAGTTTCTGTTTTTCAATAAATTAGTTCATTTCATTTAAGTTGTCAAAGTTTTTAATTTTTATTTTCATTCAGTTCAGCGAATTTTAAAAATCTCTTAAGGCATTGAGACTTCCTTTTCAACTCTTGAAATATTTAGAATTGTGTTATTTAGTCTCCAGTGGTTTGGTATTTCTCTTTTGTGTTTCTGTGATTAATTTCTAGTTTGATTCCAATATGGTCAGAGAATACTTTCTGTGTGATTTCAATTCCTTTTAATTTGTCAGGATTTGCTTTATGTCCCAAGATATGGTTTATCCAGATATTTGTGTCCCATGTGCACTTGAAAATAATGTGTTTTCTGCTGTTGTGTGAAGTGTTTTATAAATGTAATGTAGATCTTGTTGGTTGATGGTGTTTATAAGTTCTTCTGTATTCTTGTTGACTTCTTGTCTACTTGTTCTATCAATTATTCAAAAACAAATGTTGAAATCTCCAAATGTAACTGGATGTGCCTGTATCTCCTTTCAGTTTAATCTGCTTTAACTTCACATATTTTACAGTTATGAGATTTGGTGCATCACCCTTAGGATTGCTATGTCCCGTGGAAGTTTGACTCTTTTATTATTATATAATATCCCTCTCTGCCTCTGGTGATTTCCTTTGCTCTGATGTCTAGTTTATTTGATATTTATATTTATTTGATATTTAATAATAGATATTTAGCATCTACTCCTGCTTTCCTTAATGTAATATTTTCATACTGTGTCCTTCCTTGTTTTGTTACTTTCAGCCTTCCTATATTGTTACATTTGAAGTAAGTTTCTTATAGACAACATATTGTTTGTTCATATGTTTTCACCTACTCTGACATTCTTTGTCTATAAATATAAAAGAATAACAGCAGAATGAGAGTTAAAGAAATACTTTATTAATATCTTAACCAAAGAAATTCCAAAACAGAGAGCTCTGATATGAACTGGATTGGAGCACATCTTTAAGTTAGTTTGAAGATCTAAGCTAGGTTTCCCTTTCCTACTGTAGCTAAACCTCAGGCATACTCAGGCACATGAGTGGAAGGATGGATAGACAGACTCTGGTCTAATACTCCACTCACCTTATAGGTATGTAGAAACATGTAGAAAAAGTGAACTGGCTGTGTCTACCCCTACAGATCTTGCCTCAGTCCCTTTAGAAAGAATGTGATTTCCAATGCATCAACACTCTGCTTAGTGATAAGCTCTGTCCCACAGATGTCCTGGCCCTAGGCAATGAGATAATTGGTAAGTAGTAGGTAGGTAGCAGTGTAGGAGACTGATGAAGGGAAGTTAAGACTCTTCTTTTCTGACCAGAGACATTTTTTGTTATGGTTAACTTTTTTTTCTTCAGGCTAAACTTAAGAACTTTACATTTCTTCCTGTTCCTTTTCATCTTTTTTTTCACTTCAGGCTATCTCTGTAGACAGCCAAATTTTCCAATAGATTTCTGGATTTCATCATCTTCCCCCTCTACTTCTTCCTTTCACACATGACATTCCAGGGATTTCCTGAGAAGATCAGGTACCCATTGGTTCCTGCTCAAGGCAGGGAGTGACCTTAATTAGAAACCTTACCTATCCTCTCCTTTAGGGCTACATTACAATTTTATTGTGCCTGAGACAATCAGCCAGGCTCTTCCCTCTCTTCTAATTAGCTCTCTGGACACTGCAGCAACTCAACAATGGTAGAAATTGAAGTGGGTGATTTATCACTGAACAATTCCCTGGGTGATCCAGGCCTACCTCTCCAAGTTGGGAGAAAGACCGTTGAGACCCACAAAGTCACTCAGACAAGTTTTTGATGATTCTGCAAGAACCAATTAAGTCAGGAGTAATTTATACCAAGAGCCAAATGATCATGTTAGGATATCTCCCAGGAAACTTTAAGTGGAAATGCACAGTAGAAGACTATTGAAAGGTCCCCTGTACCATCTATAATAAATCAGTGATTGATTGATCAAAATAATCCCAATTCAGAAATGCATTCTTTCAACAGATATGGTTATTCCTAGTAGCAAGACTCCACAAAAAACAGGGTCACCGTCCTCTCTCTTTAGGCAGAAAAACATTACTCCATGGCAAGTATATTCATACTTAAAGATTTTTAATTACTTTTATTTAGAACACCAAACTTGAACCTTAAAATGGCTATATGAGATGGATGGAATGTGGATTATTGTTACCTAATGAAGTTAAAATACAAGAGTTTAAATGGCTTACTCAAGGCAACACTATTTAGAATTGATAGTGACTGAATTTGAATCCATGATTGTCTAACTTCAACTTCCATGATCGCCAAATATCTCTTAAAGAAGTGTTAAAAGGGACAGTGGAATCAGAAACAGGGAGGCCCTTCTTGCTAAAGATGGTGCAGTAAGAAACACATGGGAAGATACCAAATTCAATGTCAAATTAAAAAGAAGAGTAGAAGGAGGTAAAAGAAAATGGGGGAGAAGTAGAAATAATGACTCAAACACGAAGTTAATGCATAAAACATGAGTAAAAATGATTTTGTTAAACTTTTAAAATACTTCAAGTACCATACAAACTCTCTGACTTTGGGGTCTCCAAGATAGGAACCACGGTATATGTAGTAGTAGAGAGAACAAATTACACTGGTTTTCCTGGGACTGTTCTGCGATCCCACACAGACCAGGACATTCAGTCAGCCTATGTAGTAGAGGAAGACTGAGGGTTAAAGGGGATGCTTGGACCCTATTGCCAGTTCAGTCCAAGACATCTATATTTGTCAAGTCACCTCAACTCTCTGTCAGTTTCCTTATCTCTCAAAAGTGGATCACTTTACCCAGTTCAAGTGTTGTGAAGTTAAATACAAGATAAACTTTGCGAAAAAGCTTTCAGCCAGCAGGTCAATGCTTTTGTGTTTCAAGGCTGAAAAGAAATGTTGCAGGGCCAAAAAACACATTCATATTTGGGAGTTGATGGCTTATCAAGGGGGGGAGAAGAGAACCTTATTGAGGAGCCGTTTCATGGGAGGGAGAGAGGGGAGGTAATGGAAATGCTGGCAGGTTAGAGGTTTAGGAACTGTACAGATCTGTGCCCCTCTTGCCCACTGCCCCTCCACTGTGGGGTGACTCCTGGATATCAGCAAAGACTTGACATGAAGGCCGGAGGCCTCTGAGAGCTGTGCTGAGGGTCTGCACCAGCACTCGGAGAGCTAAGGACTTAATTACAGTGCAGTGTGGTAGACAGAGCCAAGGCAGTGATGGTGCCCATGGTGACTCAAGACCGCGCCCTTTTCCTGTTTGAGGTGTGTGGATGGACTTAGCTCCCAGGAAAGACAGGTGGTCCCCACAATATGATAGATTGAATTAGCCACTGCCTTGGTCATTGGGGGCTCGGATTTGATTTCATTTAAAACAAATAGAGTTACTAAGTTTCCATTAATCTAAACATTATAAGACAATTTTTTTGTCATCTACTCAAAGAAAAATGAGACATTTTTCTGGACTACAGATATTCTCAGGGAACAGTTTAGGAGAAAGCCCCATATACAGTCAGTTATCACATAAGAAGGTGAGGTAAGGTTTGTGCACAGGTGAGGGTCTGGGGAGAGCTAAGGGAGGAACTGTCTGTGAATTTCCAGACAGGCAGGTGGGCAGAGCAGCTCTGAAATTCTCTCCATGCTAATCCCTGGGACAAAGCGCTCCTCTGAGGTCAGGCAAGCAGGCTAAATAGGGGAGAGGGTGAACATGCTCGAAGTGCCATCTTCATGCATAAGAAAATAAAGGCAAATACACAGAAACAATATTCAACTCTTGTTAATCTTTCTGTTTCCTGCAGAAATTCCCTGCTGGGGTAGGAGAGAAGAGAAAAGCTCTCTCACAGAACACTTCAGCATGTAAGTAACACTTTGGAATGTACTAGTCCTGATCTGAGGAGGAAAAAACAACTACAGACCCCATCAAATGTCAGAAAAGTCACTGTGTTCCAAATGGGCTACTTTTAACCACATTTGTTATAATTTATTGCTAATTCCACTGAGAGTATAAGAACTAGCTTCCCTTTAACTGGCAATTGCAAAGAAGTCTCCCCAGGAAACTTCCTTCAAAGGGAAAATTTTAAATTCCATTAGTGACAATGACAGCGCTATAGCTGAGAGGAGGTAGGGTTGGTCTAATCTTTTGTTTAAAATATTCAGAATAATTGACGTCAGAGAGGGGCAGGGAGGGAGGGAGAAATAGAGACAGAGAGAGCGCGGGAGCAAGAGGGCGCGCATTAGTTGAATGATTGATGATAGAGCGTTTCTAATTACATCAGCCTTTCCAGAGACAGGTCATGGGGAACTTACAGATCCACAGCTACAAGTTTAAGAGTTTTTGACAGATAGCTATAATGTAAAATACAATTATTAAAAGACAAGACAGATGTGAACAGCTTGTTTCTTTTTTCATGTAGAAGTCAGACAGGGGCAGAGAAATTTTGCTACCATCATGGAACTAAGACTTACAACTTCAGTGGATGGTTTGAGGTTGGTAAAGTTAGATTACAAAGTACCAAACCAGTGAAATTGAGGTTACCTTTAATTTCATGGGGAGAAAAATGTAATTTGTCCTCTCATTTTTCATCCTCTAGAGATTTTGAGATAGTATTTTATTTCTGCTTGTAAATGGCATACACTCTCCTTGTAGAAGTTAACATAAAATAAAATGAAATAAAGTAAAATAATAAAATAAAATAAAATATCTGCCACAATCAATTCTCAGAACTAACTACTGCCATGGCTTTTTCCTGAGTACCTTTATATAGTTGAGATTTTATACAATCCAGGTAGAAACCTAATTTTGTTCCTATTTAGTATTCAAATACAAACATTTTGCAATGCCATTGAAAATTTTTCTACATTTAATTTTAATATCTACAGAATAACTTGACACTTCTGAATTCTGAAAGTCTGTTTTAAAATTTAATAAAATTTAAAAAAGTAAGCTAACAAAATGTACTTCCTAATATTGCTGTGAGGCATTTCATTTATTTACTCTTGTAAATAATTCTCTGAGAAATTAATTTTATTGGATAGCATTAGTTTTGCCAAATTGCTTTCTAAAACCTCTGTACATGTTCTGTACTTTGCCCACATCCCATCAAGCAAAAATTAATTTATATGTTTCTTTAACTCAAGTTCCTGGATAAGTTCACCACCAAGGTGAATTACTAATTAGCAACAGCATCTTCAGTTTTGGAAAAATGTCTCTCTTTCAATTCAGTTGAGTTCATCAGGTTTCCTGTTGTAATTCTATCACTCTGCAAATTCCATTTTCTCTTAAAGGTTTTTCCACATCAATTGTAGGGGAAACAAGAGCTCTTGGTCATACCTTAAAAAGTTTGCTTGGTCAGTCTTCTAACTTTAGAGGGCTTTATTTCTTTTATTCCTGGGTTTGTTGTTGTTGTTTTGGTTTTGGTAGTTCTTTACTGTTGGAAAAATGGTGATTGCTGATTCATAGAATAGAAATTTTCACTGCTAGATATCCTTTTTTGCTAATATTAATGCAAACAATAGCTAATTGTATTGAGTGTTTACTATATGCAGGTACCATGCTAAGGAATATATATATACTTTTTTTCCCTCGGAATTTAATTCTCATAGTAAGTAGTGTTATTTCTGGTTTACAAATGAAGGAACTGTAACTAGGAGAGGTTGAGTGCCTTCTCAGAGTCACGCAGCCGCAGAACTAGATGGGATTTAAGCCAGGATTTCAGCATTATGACGTCAGAATCCATGCTCTTTCAGCATGTAGAGTTTGAAGCATAAATTAAGCAATGTCTATTTCAGTAATGTTCTGGATATATAAAAGGCCAATTATTGGATTTCTTAGGCGTTTATCTCTAAAACTGCCCTTGGCCATGGTTAGGAACAAGGGGTGGGAAATAGTTTTTCTCTAATATATCTTAGACGTCTGTTGTATTTGAATCAGGAATATGACTATTTGGGGCGGTTATACCTACTTATCCAAATCCTTATGTTCCTTCTACCCACTGGTATCAACTCTTTAAATGGTAAATCCTTGGGAATCTGGTTGTTTCCTCAGTGAGCAACTAGAAAGTAAGATCTGAATATATTGATTTTAGGAAAATAATCACTGTTAATAGAGATATGATATAATATAAAGGGTTGTAAAGCTGGTTCTATCAAGCTATGGCTTGATAACTTTGGATAAATCCCTATATCTCTCTGTCCCTCGATTTCATAGTCCGAAACATGAGGGCAATAGTAGGTTTCTCATAAATTACAAGGATTTTATGAGATAATGGATATGAGCATGTTTTATAAAGCATAGCAGCATGATAAATACCTGTGAAAAGAAGAGAGATTGTCCAGTTACCTCATTTTGCTGATAAAGAAGGAAAATAAACCCTAACATCTGTTCTTACATAGGCTGAGCGCACTGCACATGCTATGTCAGTTAAGCCCCACAATGCTATCCGAAATATATCCTTGTATAGATGGGGAATCTGAGGCTCACGGAGAGTAAATCAGTGCCCCTCCCCTGTTCATACGTGTGCTACATAACCTAGTCAGTATTTGAAGCCAGTCCCCCTTTCTAGAAGACCCGTACTCTAGCCCAATGCCCCACTTTCCCTTTCTTCATGCCAAAGGCACTTTCTCCTGCATTGGACCACTTTGCAATTCTGACCAGGCCAGTTCCTTTGGTATGTATTGGAAGGCAACGCAACCACCACATTCGAGACTCACTTTCTCCTCAGCGTGCGTTTCCCTCCCTGGAGTTGGGTCTTCATCCCTATTCCCAAAGTGGAAAACATTCTCCATGCTCAGTTCTCTTCTCCCTCCTGCACAAAAATTCTCTGCATAATGGAAAATCACAGTAGTTTAAGTTCCCGTGATGTGTGGGATCCGTCTCCAACCACAAATCACCAGTTGTAATTAAAGCATAATGAGACACCAAAGTCAGTCAGGGCCTAAAGGGGCCTTTTCTACGATAGTCACCTCCTACGTTAATTCTCTAGTTACATAACTACACTTCATCTTTCCATAAACCCAGTTCAATATGTTAAATGATATTGGTTATTTTTAATATATAGCTTATATTTGGGATCTAAATAGTTGCTGTGGGCAAAAGGGTTCAAGAAAGGGAAACAGAGTATTTCCAAAATTATACTATTTCTTTGGAATATGTAGTCCAGACCCCTAGACGATCACTATATTCTTGTCATCATCTTTCAACAACAGCAACTTTAACAACAACTTGCCATCTATTCACTCGTTTGTTCATCTTGTCAGTAGATAAATCCTGACCACCTACTGTGCCAGGCACTGTTGTAAGTGCTCAGGATAGACCAGTGAGCCAAACAGACACAATCCCTTCCTTTCAGGATTTATATCCTAGCAGCGGAGGTAGACACTTCATTATCAATAATCACGATACATGTGTAGACTGCATGTCGTGTTGGAATGAATACATGGATCAGGGTAAGTGACATCAAAGGGTGGGATGTGCAGCAGTTTACAGTAGTAAACAGAGTGGTAATGTGAGCCTAATTTAAGTGGGAGAGGGGCTTGAGCAAAGGGGCTTGATGGGGGCAGAGAAGATTAGGCCAGAAGGGAGCTGGGAAGAGTACTTCTGACAGAGGAAGACCAAAGGCAAAAGCCCAGAGTGTTTAAGAATCCATTAGGAGATCACCGTGACCCTGTAGGACTTGCTGAGGAGCTCTGGCATTTACTCTGAGTAAAATAGGTAACCATTAAAGATTTTTGAGTGGAGGACAGATGTGAGCTGACTAATATTTTATTTAATGAGAACTCATTTGTGCCAGACTGCTGTGGACTAGATGTGTGTGTCCCCTGCAGTTCATATACTGAAGCTCTGACCGCAAGTGTTCTGGCATTAGGAGGTGGGGCCTTTAGGAGGTAGTTCGTTTTAGGTGAGGTCATGCGGGTAGGGTCCTCACAGTGGAATTAGTGTCCTTATAAGAAGATGAAGCGACCAGAGCTCTCTCTGTCTGCCATGTGAGGAAACTGCAAGAAAACATACACCTGCAAACCAGGAAGTGGAGTTTTACCAGGAACTATCAATAAGTCAGCCGGCATGTTGAGCTCGGACTTCCCAGCCTCCAGAACTGTGAGAAAGAAATATCTGTTGTTTAAGCCACCTGGTCTATGGTATTTTTGTTACAGAAGCCTGAACTGACTATGACACAGGCCCTAAACTAAGTCATTTATATTTAATTCTGAACAACTCTGCATGTTAACAGTAGTGGCTCCGTTTTACAGATGAGCACACAAAGGTTCTGAGACGTGAAATGCCACAGGAGGGCTGCTCAAGAAGGGACATAAGTAATAGTCAAGCCACAGCAGAAACCCACTACACGCACCCCACACCACGCTGATTCTCATCCAGGCAACTTTCCCATGCAGGTCCCCAGACACCCGCAATCCTAACTTCCAGAATCTTCTGTCATCTTCTTATTTTTCAGAACTGAGCTTAAACTGAATGTCTTGGGTAAAGCCAATCCTAAACACACTAGTTAGTATTGCAACTTGCAACCCCTTCTTGGTTCTTTCATAGTACCTATCACAATCTGTATCTATTTATTTACTGATTCATATTCTATCCGCTACACTGAATATAAGCTAAATTACTGTAAGTGATTTGTGAATACTGCCAACCTAGCACAATGCCTGGTATTTTGTGGGTGTTAAATAAATATTTATGGAAGGAGAGAGTAATGAACACTTAAAACAATATAAAAATAAACAAAAACTCACTTTTTGTTATTTTTACAAATGAAGCAAACATGGTTCCTCACTGCCTACAGAACCAAAAGCTGAAGCCTTCTATATACTGTCCTTCACAGTTTGGCCAGAGTGGGCTTTTACAGGGTCATCTGCCTTGTTCTTCCCACTAGAAGGTATCTCCAGTATATCTGGCTCATTATTGATCATCAGCTACCCCAAAAGGCATATAATTCCTGATATATTACTTCTCTCACTAGAATTAAGCTTCTCAGGAGTAGGCTCTATGGTTTAATTCATAACCTCAAATTTTACTAACTCAGTGAACATTAAAAAATACTCAGTAGGGGCTTCCCTGGTGGCGTAGTGGTTAAGAATCCGCCTGCCAATGCAGGGGACATAGGTTCGAGCCCCGGTCCGGGAAGATCCCACATGCCACGGAGCAACTAAGCCCGTGCGCCACAACTACTGAGCCTGCATTCTAGAGCCTGTGAGCCACAGCTACTGAGCCCACATGCCACAACTACTGAGCCCGTGTGCCACAACTACTGAAGCCCGCTCACCTAGAGCCCGTGCTCCGCAACAAGAGAAGCCACTGCAATGAGAAGCCTGAGCACTGCAACAAAGAGTAGCCCCTGCTTGCCGCAACTAGAGAAAGCCCACGCACAGCAA
Source organism: Balaenoptera physalus (assembly GCF_965194825.1). Classification (NCBI taxonomy): domain Eukaryota; kingdom Metazoa; phylum Chordata; class Mammalia; order Artiodactyla; family Balaenopteridae; genus Balaenoptera; species Balaenoptera physalus. The sequence continues at coordinate 79,852,560 of NC_138895.1, read as the reverse complement.
CGAAGAAGCAATGCAGCCAAAAATAAATAAATTAAATAAATAAATTAAAATAATACTCAATACATAAATGTATAAAGAAAGAATATTAAATTGAAATGTTTAAATTTATAAAGACTATGTTAATGTTGGTTATTCATATTATTATTGCATGAACTCAGCCCTTTGGTCAAGCCATTAAGTATTATTTAAGTCCCACTGATTCACCCCAGAGTCCTCTGCAGTAGGCACTATGATTGTTATCTTCTTTTAGAAACGAGGAAGCGGAAGTGCAAGAGGGTGGAGTCACCTGTCTAAGAAGACTTACCTAGTAAGGGTTTAAACCGAGGCCTCTTGTCATAAGAGCCTGTGCATCTGAACCCAACAGAATAGCTGCGTCCTATTACACACAGTAGAAGGCCTCATTGTCCCTGTTTTCCACATTGGGAATCTGCTTGTAAATGGTAGACAGAATTCCAAAGCCCACACTCTTTCTATTAAATAAACTTGCTTGTCCAAGGCTTAACTTTGTTCTTGGGTGTCTCTGACAATTGAGGGTTCTAGAATTCCGAAGGATAGTTACACTGAAATTTTCTCAACAAATGAAAGAGCAAATGCAATGAACTCCATGCAGGTATGTATAAGAGCAAACAGCCAATTAAACTTATCCCCCTGGGAGCTCCCAGTAGAATTGAGAATTGTTGAGCTAAATGGGACCATATTTTTAAAAATGAGAACATGAGGCCCACAGAAAGTCAGACACTTGTTACACATCACAAAGAATGAACTTTTCCCCAACAACACTGGAAACCCCACTTTTCTTCACTTAGTCCTGAGCTACTTCTACCCCTCCTTGAAAGATCCAGGTTGATTTTAAGCCATTAATTTGGTGCCAGGACAGACTGAGTCATCTTCTCTAAAGTGACATTAAAGAGATAGACACGTGCAAAATGTCAAGTGACCCAGCTGAAGCAGCGACCTCACTTATTTGATTATTATGATAATACTGACAGCTGTAATAATCCTTACCACAGAACAGATGCTGGTTATTCAATAAAAATTGAATAATGTAGCACGGTTTTTTGACATTGCTGCCCTGCTTAATGGAAACAGCACGTAGGAACACAAACATATATCATTATGTAGGTCTGGCAAAGAAATTACTGCAAATGTGGAAAATTGAATAGCACATTAATATCAATGTTGGGCCTTAAAGGATCTGAGAGGTATGAGACAGCAGAGGGTCTGGAATACCTGCTACAACTCCTAGTGTGAGAAATATCATGTGAACAGGTCAATAATCAGTGTTAAGAATACTTAGCATCCCCTTCCTGACCATAGCTCCTGGCTACTACAGGAGACACCTGCTGTATTATAACAGATATCTGCCAGAGCTTCAGAGGGGAAGCCATGCCTCCAGGAAAGGATGACTCCAGGTGGATGCAGAAAGTATATGGACCACAAGTACGGCCCATAATGAAACACTAAGAGGAGTGCTAAGAATGAGGTTGCTCAAGGAACATTGTGTGAAATCTAAGAGGAGAATGGGGTAGAGATGCAGAACTAGAAAGTATAAGTTCTCAGTCATTTAACAGCAGAGCCCAGCATCAGCTTTCCATAAGCCCTCTCCTAAGGGACAGATTGAATATGAAAAAATAAGGTCCCTGTCTTTAAGGATATTGCTATATATAACTGGTAGGGAGAAACATGAACAAATGGCTGCAGTGTAATGTATATTTTTTGCAATACAAAGAGAGAGCTCTGTGGGCACAGAGAAGGACCCTCCATCCTGCCTGAGGGAAGCAGAAAAATTTGAATAGTGGAGAAGAGTTACCACTAAATTGAATATAAGACTTAGTCAGAGAAAAGGGGATCATTTTGAGTGTGAAAACACTGATGGAGGTAGGAGGTCACAAAGAGTTGCATGTGGTACAGGAGCATAAACTAGGGGGCGGGCATGGTTGGTAACCGGGCAAAAGAGGAACCTGGGAGAGACTGGACTGCGTGTGCGTGCATGTATGTGTGTGGGCAGGGGGAGGTTATGTGGTCACAGAAGGGAGCCTGAACTGCTCGGGAGAGACTGAGGGTCCGGGAAGCGCTAGAGACACTAGGCTAGCCTGAAAGTGGAAGTCGAAGGACACAGAACACTTTTAATACATGCGATTTCATTTTATAGAATGAATATTTTAAATGGGTTAAAGTGTCAAGATATGAGACTTTTTAACAGATGACACAACTTTCATTATTTTTGGCAACAAAATCATACCATGATAGAAATATTTCAAAACATTGCATACCATATGCTCTTTTTATTGTATGATTTTCTTTATGGAAAAGAGATATTAATTGCTAAAATGCCTCCTTTTCCCTAAAGGGATATGGATATAGATATGGATATGGAAAGAGGTAGAGATACAGAGATATATATATCAATATTGATATAGATCTATAGATATATTTAGCCATCTATTTACTTATACAGATATCCATATACCTGTAAATGCATATAAATATATGATGATAGGTATAGATAGAGATAGAGAGATATAGATAAGTAAAGATAGATAGATGATAGATAGATAGATAGATAGATAGATAGATAGATAGATAGATAGACAGACAGATCTTACATAAATATAGATAGATACCCCATCAGTCAAGTTTCCCCAGAGAAACAGGATCAAGTATAAGGGCTCTTGCGTTCTCTCTCTCTCTCTCTCTCTGGCGTTCTCTCTCTCTCTCTCTCTCTGGCTTTGCATTTTGTAAAATTGCATTGGTCACAAAGTGCATGCAGGGGGCTGGGGGGTGGAGCAGGCTATTGAGGTGACCCAGGCCTAGAGTACTGTTCTCCTCTAGGCAGTAGAACCTAGAGTGAGGCTGAGGCAGGTGGTCCAGTGGCCATTGGAAGCTTTACATGAGCAAGCATGTTGTGGCTGGTTTTGTCCTGTGTTTGATAAACTCCGTTGCTGCTACAACTAATATAGTAACAGACCCACTACCTAGCAATTATGCTGATGGTGGGACAGCACAATTTCCATAGCTTCTCAGCACTTGAGAACTTCCTCAGGAGTGCGCCTCCACTAGGAGATACTGGAACCATGCCCATGAGGAGATGCCAGGTGCTTGGTAAAGAACGGTGTTGGTGGCTTCTACTAGGACTTCCTTGACCTGCAAGGGCTACTGGTGCAACATTGGGCTCTGGGACGTAATGGCACAGCCCCAAGTCCGCTCTGCCATTTGTTAGCTGTGCCATCTTGAGTGAGCCTTTAATCCTGTGATTCTGCTTCCTATTCCGGCATGCTATTCCCAGTGCAGTAAAGCTCAAATGGACTGATGTATATGGTGGTCTTACAACACCCAGCACTCAGGATGTGCTTCCCATAGCTGGCTCCATTTGCACACCCGTCCCTAAATGTTACTGATAGAAATAGATTTCGATAACCTCACCCTATGTGATTAGAGAACAGAAATATCAGAGTTGTACACCCTGAACACAGAGGAGAAATTTGCTAGAGAGTCTCTAAGACTGTAAATATCTGTCTTAATTAAACTAACATGTTCCTGTTTATGCCATCCTAGCACTGGACTTAACCTGAACCCCATTGCCTCAGCCCAGAGAGGCAAACTAAGCAGATACCTCTTGACAGTCTTCCTTGTAATTGCAACAAAGCTTCGATGTCAGCTTCTCAGGGTGACCTACACTCTGAATATTAAATATATACAGCCATATCTTATTTTATTGTGCTTCACAGATAATGCGTTTTTTACAAATTGAAGGTTTGTGGCAACCCTGTGTCGAGCAAGTCTATCGGCACCATTTTACCAACAGTATTTGCTCACTTCGTGTCTCTGTGTCACATTTTGGTAGTTCTCATAATATTTCAAAGCCTCCACAAGCAAAAAGATTATGACTCAGTGAAGGCTCAGATGATACTTAGCATTTTTTAGCAATAAAGCATTCTTAAATTATTATTTTTAGACATAATGCTGTTTCACACTTAATAGACTACAGTATAATGTAAACATAACTGATATATGCACTGGGAAACAAAAAAATTAGTGTGATTCACTTTATTGTGATGTTCACTTTATTGGGGTGATCTAAAACCAAACCCACAAATATCTCCAAGATATGCCTGTAGTTGAACCATACAAATTGCCATTTGTGTAGGTCAGAATAGTCAAATACTGGCAACATCACATGGCTAAACCTGATACCATCTTTGTGGTAGATTATCAAACTATGAAAACTAAAAAAAATTTTTTAATTATACTAAAAATGCCCTTCCTTATCCCTGACATTCAGTTTAGTTTGATAGATATTCAGTGCTGACTATGAGCCAGGCACTGGCTGTTTATTGCAAACAGTAAAAATTCTTGCTTCCAAGGAGTTTACAGTTTAGTGGTGGAAACAGAGTTAAACGGATGGTCTCTGGACACTGAGATCTCAAGACTTAAGTAGCTGGAAGTTGAATGCAGATGACGGTGAGGTGTGTAGGAGCATTTTACCGAGAAAGCTTCCATAAAAGGCTTGCTCGAGGGGCCAGCACTGTAGCAGATTATCATGACTGTGAGCATCGACATCACTGCGCAGTGGAAATTTGCTCTTATTTTTTGGTGGGTCAGAAAACATATTTCAGAGTTTTGGTGAACTCTTTCATCGTTTAAGTCTTGGTGGGAGAAAAACTGTGACCCTCACTATGGAAGACAAATGGGAGAAAACGCTTCCCTCCTCTCCTCAAAGCAAGCACATGGGCACAGGATCTGAACTTGGCAATCACATGCTTCATGCGCCGTTCTTACTATTGAACAGTTGGCCCAAGGACAAAGGGGCACGTTAGATATTACAGGGTGACTAGCAGCATTGGGGGTGGTGTCTAGCAGCCGGGTCTGGCAGTGATTGTATTTTGGAGAAACAGTGATGGTGGTGTCTTTATCAGCATCCTAAACAAACATTTCTTGGGTGTGCCCTCCTGGGCTGTCCTTCATGACCCCAAGTTCATCTGGTTCCTGCTTGTTTGAATAGCCTGTTTTTCAGCCTTCCCATAATTCTGTCAGTTACCAGAAATCCTTCTGCTAAATAGCTTTTCTACTCCTCCAGGATTGTTTCTGTTGCTTGCAACCCAGAAACTTAATGACATAAGCCTTTTGGTTAAATGTAATCAGAACGTGGCAACCAGTGTACCAGGGTCTTTGCAAAAAACTTTTTTTTTTGCATTTAGTTCTCACAAAGAAACCCTGTAAAGTGGGCCTTGCCCCCATTGCACAGGTAGAAAATTGAAGTTGAGAGGTTGTGTTGCTTGGAAGTTAGGTTTACGGTCTCTGGAGCTGGAATACCTCAAAGCACAGTGAGTTAAAACTTTTCATTACCTGAGAAATGGAAATCAAAATAGCATTTCTCTGAAGGGGATTTGTGAAAATTAATTGTTTATATATACAAACCACTCAGATCAGTGTCTGGCAATATGAACTTTTCAGTAAGTGTCAACTATCAGTACTGCTAGGTAATTTAGCTCAGGTCTCAGAGCTGATAAATGTCAGAATTGAGGTCAGAACAGAGCCAGGGTCTTCCTGACTCTGAATGCTGGTCTCTTTCTGTGACAATGCGCTAAAATTTAAAGTCTCACACTCCAAAGAATGTTTTTCTGAACAAATCCTTTTCCTCCCTGGAGTTAAAATTTAGGTGAATGACTCATGCTTCTGTTTCCTTGATTTATCCACGTAGATGATAAGAACAGGAAGAATTTGATAAAATATCAAAAATGATAATAAAAATGCTAAAAGAAGCAGTTCACACGTATTCACCGCTTCTGTGCATCAGGATAGCATCAGAAAGGTGTCCATTTAATATTCACAATAACACAGTGAGGAAGGAATACTTTCTTAGCAGGTTTGAAGGAGCTGGTGATTAGCACTCTTCTATTTTGCCAAAATTCTGACTAACTGAGGTCTATAAAAAAGAAGTGAGACTATGGAGATCAAAATATACCTTTATGCTAATAAATCTGGTATTGAAAAATACACTTATTTCTGCATGAAAGTAGACTTCCTTACACTGAACTACAGGATTAGACAAATATACTTACCAAGCAGCAGCGGACCATGGAAGCGGGCTTGAACTTGGGCCCACTTGGCTGTAGACCCTGGTTCTGACCACCACGGCACGCTTCCTGACAACTGCAGCTGCGTGGGACCTCGCTCAGGGCACAAAGTCACAGACCAAAGACCGTGCTCAGGGAGTAGCCAATGACACATTTCCTACCCAGTTCCTGGCAGAGCTTCACCTCACTGTCTCTCCGTGGCCTTGCACTGACCACCCCTCCTTCCTCCACCTGAATTCCGTGTGTCTGCCCTGCATAGAGCCCTGAGCAAACTCTCACCTTGACCAAAGGTGCTTCTCCTGAGGCCTCAGGTTCTGTCCTGGAATTTACCCCTGCAGTGATGGTTAAAATGGGGACATCCTTCCATTTCACACGCAACACATATTTATTGAGTGTCCACCCACCTGTCAGTGCTGACAGAGACACGCAGTCGGAAGCTTTGGCAAGACTGGGAGCTGGACCTCCGAGTAGTATGCACAGATGGTTTGGTTTCATGTGGGGTAAACCAAGTGACAGCGTCATGGCAAGAAGGCTCAAAATAGAGCCTGTGTCTTATTTAGGCTATTTTCCTTATGGAAATTAATTCATGAAGCTGGTTGCCTGAAGCCAGAGGCAAAGGACATTGTGTCTGTGCCTGAGAAGAACTTGGAAGGTCGTAGTTGACAGATCTTCACATTGTCTTTACCTGTTGTTCTTGCCTTTAGCCCCAGATGAGAAAGAAGCAGGGCTCTCTAAGCCTCATGAGGGTAACGTGCATCTCATGGCAGGTGGAAATAGGCATTCATTGGACACTTAATAAGGTGCCTATCTAATGAAAAAAATGGAATTTTTGTTTGGAGCCAAGAAAAGTAAAGGGTTATAGGGAAGATTTATTTATGTATGTGAAAGGCTCCTTGTAAATGAGAGAATAGCTTTGTCATCTGACCATTCCAGATAGATTTCTGACAACAGCTTAGAGGTTATAAGTGATGCAAATTTCATGTCACTGCATAATTTTACTGCCCTGTGCTCTCAAAATAAATGGTGTTTTCCTGTTATTCTCATATTATTATGATCCACACCCTCTTTGGGACACTTGATCAAAATTAATTGTCATTCGGTGCACTGGAATACTTCCTGCTTTTCCTGAGAGTTTCACAGCACACAGCCTTAGGTCTTCTGGGAGAAAAAAAACAGTCTCTCAGTTGCATATGTTTTATCCTGCTGCTCCGGCTAAATGCCCTCATGGGCTGGTTGCTCTGATGAGCACAGCTGTCTCCACTGATGATTGCAGTGACCGTCCCTACTCCAGCCTGAGGGATGGGTCACTTACTTCCTACTTAGAGGATTAAACCCAGTTTGCTATCATTATTTGCTAGTGAAAACAGAACTCAAGGATGGCTTGTGTCACAGGACTCTCAGCTGCTCTCTAAGATGTAGGCACTTCTGATAAGTGGATGTTTTGTTTTTGTTAATTCTGCCGTGGAAGCTGCCAATAAGTGAGAGAGGGAGGGAGGGAGAAAAGGAGAAAGAGAAGGAGGAGGAAGAGAAAAAGAAGAAGAAAAGAAAGATGAGGAGAGAGGAGTAGGAGGGGGAGGGGAAGGAAGGAGACAGGAAGGGAGGAGAGAGGAAAGGAGGACAGAGAGGAAAGAAAAGGAGGACAGAGAGGAAAGGAAAGAAGCAGAGGTTTGCTGACACCCAGCCTGCTCCCCAGCGGTCAGGTCAGCTCATGCCTTCACACAGCTTTCACAGATGTAGGCAGCACTCGTTTCCACAGCTGGCCCCATTACTGTTCCGCTACTCTCTTTCTTTAGTTTCTTCTTCAATCCAGACCAAATTGAATTGGTGAGGCTATAAGAATTAGATTCAGGGGAAGCCAGAAACTCTTCTTGGACTAAGACTAAGCCACAGGTGCCAACCCAGCCTTCCCATAACTCTGCATGGAGGTATTGGGTATACACTCCTCTATGTCACAGCAATTCTTTAATTTCCATCGTGCTGCCATTTCTTGTGTCCATAACTCCCTCAGGAAGCCTGAAAGAGGTAGGTTATCAGTAAGTTGTTGCCACAATAATGTTCTATAACACAACAGACAAAATTCAGTGCATAAAACAAAAATGATTTATTCTTTTTTTAGATTAATTTTTATTGGAGTATAGTTGCTTTACAATGTTGTGTTAGTTTCTGCTGTACAGCAAAGTGAATCAGTTATACGTATACATATATCCCCTCTTTTTTAGGTTTCCTTCCCATTTAGGTCACCACAGAGCACTGAGTAGAGTTCCCTGTGCTACACAGCAGGTTCTCATTAGTCATCTATTTTATACATAGTGGCGTATATATGTCAGTCCCAATCTCCCAATTTATCCCATACCCCCTTCCCCCCCTTGGTATCATAAGTTTGTTCTCTACTTCTGTGTCTCTTTTTCTGCTTTGCGAATAAGTTCATCTGGACCATTTTTATAGATTCCACATGTAAGTGATATTATATGATATTTGTTTTTCTCTTTCTGACTTCACTCTGTATGACAGTCTCTAGGTCCAACCACATCTCTGCACATGGCACTATTTCATTCCGTTTTATGGCAGAGTGATAATCCATTGTATATATGTACCACATCTTCTTTATTTATTCCTCTGTTGATGGACATTTAGGTTGCTTCCATGTCCTGACTATTGTAAATAGTGCTGCAGTGAACATCGGGTGCATGTATCTTTTTGAATTATGGTTTTCTTTTCAGTTGCAAACGAAGCAACTGACAAGGGATTAATCTCCAAAATATACAAACAGCTCGTGCTGCTCAATATCAAAAAACCAAACAACCCAATGAAAAAATGGGTGGAGGACTTAAAAATGATTTATTCTTGATAAAAATGATTTATTCTTGATCATGTATTGCTGGTCAGCTTGGTGCCCAGCTTCAGATTCAGCCCAGATCTATTCCAAGTCTTCTCTCCTCCTTGGGCCAGCAGCTGCCCTAGGCAAGTGTTCTCACGTTGAGAGCAGGAGTGAAAGAGAGGCGGACAGAGCCACTGGATGCTTCTTCAGGCCTAGTCTTGGAACTGAGGACCAAAATCCCATGAAACCCAGCATCGATGAGGTGGCCTCTAGTAAAAGGAATTGCAAAGTTGTAAGGCAGAAAGGTAGGAGGCACGAAGTACTGGAAACAGTAAGATAATCCACCATAGGTGGGGTTCAGTTATTACTAACTGCCAATGATTTTACCACTTAAAAGTGTCTAAACCTTATCCCTTTCCTAAGATTGTCATCATATAAATTTAAATGCTGTCATTCTTAACCTGATAGAAAAGTGGGTAGATTAATAAATTATAGTAAAACCTTAACTACCTCCTAATTAGAATTTCATTAAGGGTAGAAACTGGACCTTACCCACCGTTGCAGCCCTAGTGTTTGACATATATATTTATTGAGAAAATGAATCGAAAACCAATTTACTAAAGAGTTCCAATCCTTTCCTAAGCCGATTTTCTTTTAAAGTGGCTAATGAGCAACATTATTGGAAAAAACTGAATAATATAATTTTTCCAACTGATAACAGGTTCTGATTGGTAATAAAATAAAGAAAAACCTCCCATGAGTTTGACTAGTATCTGAATAGTACATTAGCTGGATAATCAGACACATCAGAAGGAGATTGTACAATGTTAAATGAAAACTTCATAAAGGAAAATTAAACCTCTTTTGATTTGTTGGCAAGTGATCTGGAAACTATTAAAGGGAAATGAATGCCTTCAAAAATCTAACTTTTTACAACATTCATAGTACATTGCATTTTCTTTTAGTGATCACTGTTAAAACTTTAATGGAATATGGAAGATGAACACCCTTTCTTAAGAAACGTAGACTTGATGGGTACGTAGGCTACGCCCATAAGAAACAGAGGAGAGAAAGTGGGCTGTTGTGTCATTAAGAACATCAATGTGGGAGAAATGTTGAGAGCGTGGAGAAAGGAGCGGGACCTTAACTAGATTTTACCAACTGTAGTTAAATTATGAAGTAGGATATAACAAGAAATATTTGTCTGGTCAAGGAAAAAAGTAAAAAGTGTACTATATGAAAATTCAGATTCACCTCGTTGTAAATGAACCTCTAAGTACTTTATCTAAAACTTACTTCCCTTCCTGTGTTCTTTAACGCATGGTAGGATGCTAGATGTGAAGGAGTTAGTCTCCCAAATGGAAACCTGGGAGTTCTTCTTGGCATTTTCTCTCCCCCCCACCTCACAACCAAGAAGTCCCACGATATTTCAGAAATGTCTTTGACTAAATATTTTTACATATATCCTCTTCGTTTAATTACGAGTGGTTGCAACTGGGGGTTTGACCTGGGGGCTATGCCTGCATGTGGAGATCCGAAGCGTCTATTGAGGGAAGCAGGAGGATGCTAGTTAGGAATTAGGGGATTTCTGAACAGAAAGGATGACAAAATAGTATGTCATAAGAGTGGTAATAATCCACTAAGGGAAAAGGAGAGTTATCGTAGCCATTTGGTTTTACCACGTATATTTGCATCTTCAATTCTATTCAGTAGTAGTCCAGACCCCGTGCTGGGTCAAAGACTTAGGGGGGTGCGGGCTCCTGAGTGTACCTGTGGGCCGCTCACGTGGGCAGTTCCTATTTGGTGAGGGGGGGATAAAGATCCCCCAGAGTTCCCCTCAGCTTCACTGAACTTTACACAGGCTCTCCCTGACTCTAGGCTTTTTACTTGTAGATTCTTCCCTTTTCCTTTGAGATGTAAATCTTCCCCCAGCCTCTTGCCAGTTTTACTGCCCAGGACTGTCTTTCTTGAGGTGCTGGGAGCCATCCCTTTGAAATGCAGTCTTTGAAAGGGAGAGCGCTCCCCTGTTTCAGGTCTCTGTGGGAAGATAGAAGCCTAAATTTGATGTGCCCAATTAACAAACACAGATGACCACGCAGACCAGCCTCTTCCTAAAGTTTGCCAGTACTTTTCCACTAGCTCACACCAGCACTTAAAAACCCTGCTGCCTGCTGTTTCAGTGGAGTTGAGCCAATCCCTCTTTCCTATGGCAATAGTCTTGAACAAAGTATCCCTCGTCTAATAGTCTGATGCATTTTTTCCTTGGTGGGGACACTATTGGTGAGCAAATTTGTTCTTGGATAATCCACTGAGAAAATGTTTTGTCCAGCGCAAAAGGCAATGGATTGACTCTGGAATGAAGTAAAGAGAGTAAACTCAGGGATGAGACAAATGATCTTTCAGTCACCAACCTGGAGGACAAGTAGACAGTCATCTGAAAAAGTAAGGGAATATGAAAGAGGGGCACAAAGACTGATACCGAGTTGTGGGCCCACCACATGGCAGCTGAGGAGCTGCTTTTATAAACAAGGTGCATGTGCTACTTTGCTGCAGTCAGGAATGACCTTGACAGTGGAGAATATGCACCAAAGTTGACACTCCAAAAGATGTGAATTAAGCAGGGTGGGTGCTCAGCCTGACTGAACTGAATGTCATTGATCTCCAACAAACTGCTCCTCCCCCTGGGTGCCCAGTTGGCTAAGGGCATCGATGCCTATGCTGCTTCCCAGGTAGAACCCTCAAGCATCCTAGGCTTTTCCTCCCTCTCCTCTCCCACCTCAGTGGCTCCCTCTCATTCCCCAATACAGCCTCAGGGAGAGGCCAAGACTGGGAAATCAGAATCTTTCCCCTTGGACTATGCTTTTTGGGCTAAGTGACTCACGGATGAAAAGGACAAAGATCAAGTTCACAATTCAGCAGGCTTTCCGTTCACTTCCGTGCTAATGGTTCCCTTCTAGTCCAAAAGCAAGGCGAGAGGAGCCAAAGGATGTGTCACTCCCACTTCCTTCCAGCATCTTTTCTGGCCCTGAAAAAAAAAGGAGGGAATTTGAACTTTGTGAATGTGTAGGAAACTATTGTGCCCAGGCTCTAGGCATAATAGTTTGTGTACATCATATACACAAACCATCCTGGGAAGAAAAGTTACCTGATGTTCAAAAAAGATGAAATTCAGACTCAGAGGAATTAAGCAACTTGTTAGGGACCACAGAGATTGCAAGAAGCTGAGTTAAGATTTAAAACCAGGCACTCTAGGCACCAAAGCCAGTACATTGATGAACACCCTGTACTACAAGACTTTTTTCAGGGTAATTGCTTCTTCTAAGACAGGCAGCTTTTTCCTCGACCTCCCTCTCTTGCCTCACTGGGGATACCTGGGTTCGTTAGGATGCTGGACCTCAGGTGACCGGTTAGGCATTTGAGTGCTGTGCATTTGGGTTAACTTGCTCTGTCTAGTAAAATCCTTTCCAGCAAAATTCGTTCCTCTTGAAAAAATTCAGTAAAGACTGAAAGGTGGGGGAGCAAGATTAGAAAGGTTGAAAAAGGAAAGTAGGTAACTAAGGAAGAACAGCCCCAGGAAACCTGTGTTCCTCTCTCATCAGGGAGTATGGGAAAGGGCCAGATTGGCAGGAATAAAAAGGAAAACCCTTTTTTATTAAGCTCACTTGTATAGTATTATCTCTTCAGAGGTGTTTATGAAGACATTCACACACAGTAAAACTTGCCTCCCTAGACCCACTTATATTGAATTTCTGTAGCTCTCCATCAAATTTTAAAATCCCTGCCTATTACTCCATCTCTACATAAATCATACCCCATGTCCATCAGACTCCAGCTTCGAAGCAGTTCTCTTTAGCTCCTGGTAATTTGTTATAGAACTGTGTATCACACTGAGAAGGCACCTATATCCTGGGATTCCAAATCACCCAGGGATGCATGGAAATTGCCTTGTTTCATTTTATGGGGGGAGAAAATGAACCAGGATCCAGAGGAAGAAATGAAAAGGCCATTTGCAGTTTTACTACTCCAGATCCTCAATTATTCAGCCGCCAATGACCCATCCTCCGACTTAAACATCATCTCGATCCTGCTGTATCCCTGCTCAGAGCCTGTACTAGACTTCTGTGTTGTTGATCAGTCCACACCCCTCAGGGAAGGGGAGCCAGCTAATGAAACAAGATCGTTGACCTAGTGAGTGAGGGAGTCGTGTACAGTGGCTGAAAGAAGCCACCTCTGTGGATTCCAGGAGCTGAGAGCTGAGGACAGCCCTGGCTTTCATAAGCTGGGACTAAATCAGATTTTGTTTTGAAGGGTTTTGATGGCAGACGATGGGCTTCTAGTCTTCAAAATTTTACAAATTAAAAAAAATGCTAGAATATTCCTCTCCCAGACCTACCATCTTCCTATGCTCATTGATTCATTCATCATTCACTGATTCAGAAAGCCAATCTTTCAGTCATTTAGTTGACATAAAACAGTTAAACATCACTGATGTGCCAGTGGAATGTAGGTGTTGGATATAATGGCAGAAAAGATAGGCACGGTTCTCGCCCTCGCATACTTATATTCCAGTGAAGAATGCATCTAAGAGAAGAACTTGATGTAAACTCATGAAGTTCAGCATATGCATGTAATACCAGAAAGTCATAGGTAAGGCCAACATGAGAAAAACTTTCAAAGCTTTTAAGTTATAACGATGCATTTCCCTTCTTTGGATAGACTACAAGTCCCACATGAGTGGGACTGCACATTGGCTGATGGATTTGTTATTTCCACCAAATGTGTCCATCCTAACAAGCTCGTTCATTTGCTGGCATAGAGGTATATCAGTGTCTGAATACTGCACTGGCACAGATCATTGATACCACATATCGAGCCACCAGAGAGAAGAGCTGACCCTGTGGGGAGAGATGGGTGAGTCATTAAAAATCAAGAACCTGAGTTTCCATTACTGGAAAGGCTTCTAGAAGTTCTGTTCTCCCTCATTTTCTGAATATTCTGTTCTGCTGTAGTCACTGTGGGAACAGGAACATTTTCATCTGCGGTGAATCCCTTCGAGATAATAGCCATTCATACACTGTGACCACTTTGATCTCCAGAAACTTGTTTCCAGAGGATTGAGTCTCTCCTTGGTCACATAACCTTACTTTTGCTTTCTTGCAATTTCCCCCCCAACTGTGGTCTTTCCTGCTGTGCACTCTCTTCTGGAGCAATCGGCCCTCAGCCTGGGCTCTGGGATTGACAAAGAGCTTGCCCGCTGCTTTCCTCCTCCACCGCTGCTCTGGACTGTGACCTTTTCTGCTCCTTTCCTTCTTTCTACCCACTGGGGCATCCCTTTTCATCAAGCTAAGGTTGCAAAGGACCCTGAAGCAGAGGAGCACTCTGGCTCTCATGGTCATCCCCACAAAGATGACAGGATGGCTACAGACTCCCAGGAGGGACACCCCCGATGCCCAACAGTGATTGAGTGGAAGATGCTCAAAGGAGAAAAGAGATTAGCCACAGCACGGAAGCACCTCTGGAATGGATTCACTCAAAAAAGTGGTTGCTGAGCTCAGAAAACAAGGATCAGAGACATATACTTAGCCAGGTAGAATCAGGCTTTGCCCAGTTGAACAAATGTTGAGTGCAGAGGTCAAGAGCAACGTGGTTAAGACAAAGGTATTTTCTGTCATAAGACAGGAGCCACTCTTAACGACTTCCAGAGAACCTGGGAGAACAGTATCCCTCTATAATTGTTACCGAATTGGTCAACCGGACACGAGCCAGAGTCCTAGCCCAGGCCGAGACCCACTGTCCCGGCCAGGGAGGTTCCTTTTTCGATCGGATTCACACAGCCAATAAGGAAATGGATGCTGAGACTGGAGCAGCACAAACTTCATTCAGTGGCCAAAGAATGGAGAAGTGGGAACCTAGTTCGCGAATCAACTTCTCAACCCAAACTGGGCAGAGACACCAAATATATAGGAGGGTCCAGGTAAAAGAGAGGGAAGTGGAAAGAGTGGGAAGAATATTCATAGTAGCACCTAGTATGTTCAAAGGAGTTTAGATATAACACCTACCTTACTTTTTAATTTTAATTTTATTCTCAAAATAAAAATATTCAGAAAACATAAAAATTTCCCATGTTATAGGGAAGGGAGATACATTTCAAAGAATTCAATGGACTAGCAGATATCAGAACTAAAATTTGAATTTATCTCATTGGCTTATAGATAAGAATAACAGGTAGTGCATACCAGACATGTTAGGAACTCCATAACTGACCACTATTATTACTGTAGATGTGCTCACGTAAGCTACTTTAATTTATTCTTCTGAAGTTATTATCTTATTCAGCTTGCCTGGTTGCTCCCTTCTCTTTCTTTCTAGCCCCAACCTCAAGGCATCTCCAGCTATTAGAACTGTGGTTTATTAAATGCAGCGTGGACATCTCCCCGTGGAGTGTGTGGCACTGAACAGTGAGAAGGATGTGGGCTGTGGGATCAGGCATTTCTCAGCGAGCATCCTGACTCCATACACCAGCTGTCTGGTCTTAGGAGAAGGCCTGGACTTCTCTGGGCCACAGCAAACATAAAATGGGAAACCATACCCGTCCCGCAATATTTTTGAGAGTTTTAAACCCAAGGTACCTACCCAACACGTGGCGGATAGTGGGCAGTTAATGTGTGTTACTTCTACTCTCAGCCTCACCCCAACTTGGATATCGTGAACACAGACAACCAAGCAGTGCAGGAGCCACTGGAGCCCTTGGTGACTGTGACCTATTATTCCCAGTTCTCCTTCTGGGCACGTGGCTCTTCTCTGTCTTTGGAAGTTTGCTTTGGCCATGTGGCTGGTGATGGCCTGTCAGTTCTAGCAACTTCAAATGGAAGCGCTACACCATTTTCACCACATCCCCTTTCCTCGCAGTGTGCATCACATTGGAGGCTCCGACAGTGAATGCTTGAATAACCACAGTGGGCAGGATCCCTAGATGAGCTGGGCTGACGTGAGGTGTGAGCTAGAATAAGGCTTTTGTTGTGATAAGCCACTGAGATTTTATTCAACCACAGTGTAACTTAAATATCCTGACTGATACAGGCAAAGTCTACCTTGACCTTCCCTTCCATTTTATTTTTCACCCAAGAGGCTGATTTTAACGATTTTTTTTTCTGTTTTCTGAGAGGTCCAGAGGAGCTTGGAAGCAGTCTGATCATGTAAGTGAATGATTTATCACTCCCATTTGGCCCTAAGCAAGGATTTGCCCTGTGCCATTCATCTCTCAAGATATAATTGGACTTAAAATTAAAACTGCATTACCTTACAGTTCATTGAGAGGAAACTGGTGGCTTTGACTTAAACAGCAGTTTCAAGCAAGGTATCTATTAGGAGGCTGTGAAAAATTGTTCCAGCCTGCTATCCTCAGAGCCAGCATGAGAAAAGAATTGTTTTTCAAACAGTACCTGATTGAGCTTGAGGGCCTCAGGACAAACTTCAGCACTGGGGGTATCAGCTAGTTGGGCTCTGTGGCCCTCCCCACTTTAGCCCAAACTGCTTCTTATGAATCTATGTTTTTATTGTGTTTCATCTTGAGATTTGTTTGCGAAAATCTTTAATTGCTAACATGAAACGCCTTGCAAAAGGCGTGAACAAAGAGATCGGGGTCAAGAAATGTGCAAACAAACTGAGGTCAGAGCAGGCTTCAAAGGGCCCCGGCCAGATGAGGCGGTGGTGTAGGCAGGGTTGGCTCCTGCTTGTCTGCGTTTCAAGCTCATCTTGGTTTGTCCGTTGAGTTCAGGAAGATGGTCAGAGTAGGATCCACTGAAAGTAGAACACCTGGCATCAGCTGCTTCAGAGTTTGAAAGCCAAGATGTGAACAGAAAGGCTTTTTACCTCCTAAGTACTCAAAGTGTAGCCTGTAGCTATGTCTTCTGGGTTCTCCCGAAGGCAATTACTGACATGGAGTTTAGAGTGCAGAAGAATAACACCTATGAAAAATAAAAAGGCAGGGGCTGGAAAGGGTGGGGATCCCTCAGAGTGAAATGCACGCCTGGCACTGCCTCTGTCAACCCGATGGGAGTCCAGCAGTCTCCTTGTCAGTGGAAATGGCCGGACCCTTGGACCAACACCACGCTTGGTCATTCACGGGGGAGGTGCGCTATGAAGAGCATGACCCCAGCTCAACAGTCAAGGTGGTCCCCGAAGAAGCTCACACTGGCTCCTTCAGAGACCATTGTGAGTCCCCGAAAATTAATTAGCTGAGTTAATTTTGCAGTCAAGGGAGAGAGGGTCACTGTGAAGGGTCACAAGTTTCATCAGGTTTCTGCAGTTGAAAGCAGCACGCTAGATATAGAAGCAAATGAGGGAGTGAGAAGGATTTCAGGTGTGACGTTCTGATTGGTTAAGGGTAGAGGATTGTGAGGGATGGTCTTGGGACTGGCCACTGTTCTAAGTAACAAAAGCGCTGGCAAGCTTTACAAGGGAGTCCAAGAAGGACTGTGGGGCTAAGAGTTTTGTGAGACACTTTGAGATGCACATGCTTGGTCCTGACAATTTTTCTTTCAATGGTCTTGATGCAAACTCCTGTGAACACTTACCTGGTGTCAAGCCTAGTGCTAGGTACGAGTAGTGCCATAGGAACAGCTGAGCTCTTGCTCCCAGGAGCTTGGAGCTTGAGAAGTGATGGATAGAGGTAAGTGCAGACTGTTCTGGGAGAGTGAGAAGGCATTGCAGAGCAGAGGTAAACAGAACAGACTGTAAGCCACACTCTTGTCCCTGAAAGATGGCTCGGATTCTTTTTAGCTAAGTGACCATAGGCAAGTGGCTTTACTTCTTTGTCAAAGCATCCTCACGTGAAAAATAGGAATAAAAGTAAGCCAATTTCATAGGACTTTTATGAATATTAAAGAAGCACATTTACATAAATCACTTAGAATAGTTCCTGGCATAGGGTAAGCACTCAATACATAGTTGTTATGCTAACAAGTATCCATTCATTCGCTGGAACATAATTCAGCCACTCCAGATACCTCAGGAATATTACAGGTTAAGGGAATCCACAGATGTAATTCCAAGTGAAGCATAGGAGAAGTCTAGATTCAAAATTGCAAATATTAAGCATTCAGAAAGTGTTAACTATTATTACTACTTAAATCAGACTAGGGAAGTTGTCTCTGACAGATACATAATAGGAGCTCAAATGCCAATTTCCCTGACCATTTATACCTTGCATTTAATTCTCCAGTGACACCAAACCACTTTTTGTTCCCATCATATACCCTATGCTGCTTCTTCCTTCCATGCCTTTGCTCAAGATCTTCTATTCCCCCTCAGTGCTTCTCACGCTCCCTTGTCTGGAGGCGAATCCCCTTTGGCTATTAAGACCCAATGAGCACATCCTCCAGCAAAACTTGAGGTGGCCCTCTTTTGAGGATTACCATAGCACTTGTAAACGTTTGCTTTCGTAGCATTCACCACGCAGTACTGTAACAGGATCTCAGAGATTCCGTGTCCACCCATAGACTATAATCTCTCCAAGGGCAGAAATATAGTTTTGCCACTTTTGCAACCCCAGGGACTGGGACCCGACTGGTATTAAGTAGTTTCTCATCTATAAATTTTGAATAGATGCGTGACTCTTACTTCAGAACAGGCTGACCTCTCACTCTTCCAAGCTTATTAATTGCATCTGTATCTTTTCCTCAGCTAATTTTTCAGCCTAGATTGCTATACTCTTTACCATCTCCCCTTTTCATTTCAAACCCCAGCCCTTCCTTAGAAATTCAGTCCATAGTCCATCTCCCTATGAAGACAGGCTTGTGAGACAAGCAGATAGTAATTAAAATCTGGCGTGGTCTGTTCTTGCCAAGTAGCCTTAGACAAAGCTTCTCAACCTTCTCTCTCTTTCCTCAGTTTTCCTAAATGGGAAAAAATAAGAAAGAAAAGAAAGGAAAAGGTATATGTGTTCTTTTTCAGATTCTTTTCCATTATATATTATTACAAGACATTGAGTACAGTTCCGTGTGCTATATAGTAGGTCCTTGTTGTTTACCTGTTTTATACACAGTAGTGTGTATATATGTTAATCCCAAACTCCTAATTTATCTCTCCCCTCAACGCTGGCTATCCCCTTTGGTAACCATAGGTTTGTTTTCTATGTCTGTGAGTCTATTTCTGTTTTGTAAATAAGTTCATCTGTATGTACACTTTGCTGTGCACTTGAAACTAACACAACACTGTAAATTAACTATACTTCAATTAAAAAAATTTTAATTAAAAAAGAAAAAGAAAATTTTTTAAAAGGAAAAGGTATACCTATATCATGTAAGGAATACAAATATTTAAAAGTGTGAAAGTACCAGCAGTACAATGTCCAGCACAGAGTAGGTATTCAAGCAACAATTGAAATCTACTGCTAAAATGATTAATTTACTACCGGTTTCCCATCGCAGTGGTACAGCACTATTCTTTCTCCTAATCTCTATGTGCCCATTTCTCTGCATAGCTCACAATTACCTCAAATTTAACATGTCCAAAACTACCCTCATCATCATTATTCCAAACCAGCTTTTCCCAACTAACTAATGCTGTAATCGTTTTCCCTGCTGCTCAGACTTGACAACTAAGATTTCTTAACACCCTTCCTCTCTATTGGTCAGAGTCCTTGGTTGCAGATAACAGTGACATAACAGGGCCAGGAGTCTTGTGGGAATAGTCTGCCCCAGGGAAGAGGAGTATTTTATCACTGAGATCATTTAGAATTGCTGGCACATGGTGATAATAAGAAGCAGACTAACTTTTTGTTAATCTTATTACTGAATTTTAAATTATCTGCAAATAATGTACCTCCTTCTTACCTATACCCGGTGCAGACTGTTCCCACCTCTCCACCCATGATAGGTATGCTGCTATTAAGGGATATTTGATGGTTCACAGAATGTCTGGAATGGCCATAGGGATATATCTAACCTGAGCTTCCAAGAACAATACCCACCATGATCTGATCTGTAAGGGGATTATTGTTGCCAGAACTCCAGTGTAGAACTCCTCTGCTATAGTAAGAAAGTGCAATGTCACCCACCACCTCTGATCCCAGAGACCTCCTGCTTCATGCAGGTTTGCTGCGATGTCAGAAGAATCAATGCCCTATGCCCAGTCTACACCCTCATAGGGCTCACTTCCAAATCAAAGACTCATGGAGAAGATTAAGCTAGGACAACCTGAGCCTCAAGGCTGCAGCCGAGTAGCACATGAAGCAGAGGAATATAACACACACAGACACACACACACACACACGCACACACACACACACACAGAAGAAATTCTTTCTTTACATGCCTGTGTGTAAACTGAAACTTGTACATATTGGAACTGTGTCCTCCTGTTGCACAATTCCCTGTCACTGCATGGAAATGTGCAAATCAAGGATATGGCTCCCCTACGCACGAGTTTCCATTAACACAGTACCCTGCTGAAGTGAGAGCTGACTGTACGTATGCACACACTGGGAGGATTCACAAGACTGGCACCACTGAAACATGGGAAGACAGTTCATAAGATTTAAACCTCTACTAATGGCGGGTTCTACCCAATCCTCCCAACCATCGTCTTCCAGTTATTTGTCACATTCTGTCAATTCCACCTCCAGCACATCCCTTCCTTTCTGTCCTTTCCCTAACGCCTCAGGTCAAGCCCTCATGACCATCTTGCTGACCGCTGCTGGACCTGTCCATCTTGTCTCCTTGGCTCCAGTCCCTGCATCCCTGCTTCCAGAGTAAATTTCCAAACATATGACTGTGGTTATGTCATACTCTCAATGCAGTGACTGCATATCCTAACCACCATTACTTGTTCCTAACTACCTCACTATACTATTTCTCAAGGGTACTTATTGGCCAGATTTAGGTCATATGCAATCCTACCTCCTAAACCAATCATAGGTATAGTGACTGATATTACTGAGAAGTGGTTAGCTCTCATTAGACATGTGGGGAGAGTACAAAGAAACACTTCCTAAATGAAGAGGGAATCATTCCTGAAAGAAAAGAAGGTTCCTGAGCCAAAACCCAGAAAGTATCCATTATAAGTTCCATACAGTGAGTGTATTCGACAAGGCCCTAAACTCTCTTCCATCTCGATTCCTCCCATTCTCCTTCCTGCACCCTGTTGTACGGTTTTCTTACACTTTTAAGCCTGTGGTCCTGACCCAGGACATAGTTCTTCTGCTTCCCTGAATGCCATCCTCACACCTTTCCGCCTGTGAGATCTCTGTCCTCTTCTTCTTCAATAACCACATTTAACTGGCCCTTCTCCATTGTTTCCTGTGGCTTCATGGGGGGACTAAGCAAGGTTGGTACCATGTTCCTTTTGCATAATACACACCTAATCCCAAGGCATTGTAGTTGTCTGATTCTTCCACTGGACTGTGTCCCCCACTCAGAATTACTCATCCCTGTACCTCCAACCATGTGACCTCGTTAGATGGTTAAATAAAGGGGTGAAAAAAGGAATCAAATAGTATAGCAGCTGCTCAATAAAGTCCACTTGAATCATGGCTTATTCTTTATATATCAGGGGTGCTGGAAAGATAGCTATTATGCATATACTAAATTCTGTCCAACTGTGCAAACTTTAAATAAGTTAGTTTTATTGAATCTTCTCTATAATCAGCAATTTATAGATGTAAAAAAATGAAGCTCAGTGAAGCTAAGAAAGTTGCCCATGGAGTTATCCCTGTAAGTCATGGGTATACAGTTGAATCCGGGTCTAGACTCCAAAATGTGATTTCTTTCCATAATACTGCATTTTACATTAGAATAACCATGTCTCCTTTAAAGAAAAGTGAAATTTAAGAACTGAAAATCTATCACAAACACTTTAAGCATACCCAACAGACATAAAATATGACCATCTACTTCAGCAATTGCATTGATTAACCAATTGATAATCAAGAAACCACACAGCAAACCCATTAACTTGGACATAAAAGCACAAAGGAGGGCCTGGTGTTTCCAGAAATGTTGCTATTGATTAAGTTATTGTCAGCCTGGACTTAGAAATGTGTGAATAGTATGTGTGAGTATGGAATCACCATGTTCCAAATGGTAATTCTATCAGACCACTCAAAGCCCTGGGGTGCGATTGTGACACTGATATCCCTCAGCTGCAGGGTTCTTTTGTATCTAAAGAATCGTTTGGCTCCCAGGGTCCATCCTTCTTGTTTTCACTTATCCAGGAGTCTGTCTTCTTGTAGTTTCAAATAGCCTCTAACCTCTTTTACTATTTCTTTCATTGTGTGTCTTCAGTAGAAAAATGCACCCCGCAAGGAATAAGCTGCTAAATGAACCTGCTGTTAATAATGCAAAGTCCGGGATGGGCACTGTTTTACGTTGTTATTTATTTATTTATTGCTAAGATACTGCAAGAACTAGCTGTGCTGCGAGAAGTAGGAGTCCAGGTGTAAAAATAAGGGAATCTACTTGTAAAATTGCTGGGATAGAAACTTTTCAAACTTTAATAGGCATGAAAGCATAACTAGAAGAATTCAGGGGAAAAGTCCATGAATAACTGAAACAAATAACATCTGGTTGCAGTATTTTCCACCCTTTAACAGAAAATCTTACCAAGCTTCTTCAATCAATAAGACTTAAGATGCACACAAAGGAGGAACATTCCATGCTCAGAGATGAGGATGTAAAGGCAAGCCACAGCCGTCCTTCCCCACCTGGGTGATGCTATGAGATGATTATGGGAATCAGTAAATGAGGGGAGGTCATCTGATGGATTTAGGCACGGGGCAACCTGGACACGTGTGTGTGTGTGTGTGTGTGTGTGTGTGTGTGTGTGTGTGTGTGCTGACAGCAGTGTGCAGAAAGGACTTCAGCTGAGTGAGACTGGAGGCTGGGACATCACACAAGAAGAGGTATTGGCCAGGGTTAGTTGAAAACAACATAAACTGTCTGGCAAATTTGAGAAGGAAAGGTACTTATTAAAAATTATGGGACTTCCCTGGTGGCACAGTGGTTAAGAATCCGCCTGCCAATGCAGGGGACACGGGTTCAAACCCTGGTCCGGGAAGATCCCACATGCCACCGAGCAACTAAGCCCATGCACCACAACTACTGAGCCAGCGTGCTGCAACTACTGAAGCCCACGCTGTAAGGCCCATGCCCTGCAACCAGAGAAACTATCGCAATGAGAAGCCCGCGCATTGCAACAAAGAGTAGCCCCCCACTCACTGCAACTAGAGAAAGCCTGCGTGCAGCAATGAAGACCCAAGGCAGCCAAAAAATTTAAAAAATAAAAAATAAATAAATAAATAAAGGAAACTAAAGTATCTAACATATTTCTGGAAGGTTCAGAGACTTAGACTTGAGGCTCTGCAGTCAAAAACAAAGATTTCCTTAGATACCCTCAGGCTCTCATCCTGATTTACCCACCACTGTCCCAGTTTTAAAGCTGAGAGTCTCCTGTCCTGGGATACCCTTCCATCCCAGGCAAACTGGTAGAGGTGGTCACCCTAGTCTCAGGGCAGAACTGGGCCTGTGAAGATACTACTGCTGAGATCAATGGAGACAGAAATTATATTTTGCACATCTCTGACACTGGGCATAAAATCTGCTACTAAAACCTGGGTAGTCATCCTTCTAGGACACGGTTGATTCCACTGCCACTAAGTCATCACCACAGTTAGTTAGTGTTGAAGGGTCCCTGATTTCTGGTGTTCCTAGCTCCTGATCATCTAATAGGTGTATCTAATTAGTAGATCCTGGGATTGGCTTATTGGAGCTTTCAGCTTAAGACTAAGAGGACTGTCTAAACACAAAGGAGGATCAAATGTTGCATTTCCCTAAAACAATGACAACTCTCAACTCTGGTAGCTCTTGCATTGGGCTCAGAGGAAGATGGCAGAAAGCTGAACCAAGGCTTGGAAAAGATATAAACTGAGAAACATTTAGAAAGAAATTTGTAAGCTCATCTGAATGTATATAGCCAAGGACAAAGAATCAATTGTTACCCCCAAGATCTCTAGATTAGGTAACTTGAGGGATTTTATTGCAACCTACTAAAATCAAGACTTTAGGAGAAACAGAGTGTATATATAGAGGGAGGCAATGAAGTTATTTCCATTGAATTTGAGGTGCCTCTGGGACATTCAGGTCGAAAGACCCATTTGGCTGAAGCTGGCAGAAGTGCTAAATGAGCCAGTTCATAGGAGGGAAAACTGCTAAAGGACAGTGTGTAATGTGGCCAAGGTAATAAAGGCGGAAACAGTATTTACACCTAAATCTGATTCCACGTCCTTGATTTTTCCAGTACTTCATACTGCTAGGATGACTTTTGTACATATGTGTTCCATGGCACAAGTGTGCCTTTTCTGATTTCAGAAGAGGAGAGGGAAAGATAACAAATATTTAATAATTGTCTTGGAAGTGACACTATGTGGTAACCATCTAGATGAATTCAAAGTGAAGTATTTTACAGATGATGAAAGTGTGTTTCTGAGAGATTTATCTGCTTGACATTATCTAGCTGGTAAACTGAATTAGATGAGCTTTCCTTTCACTTTTTGTTAAGTGTGAAGAGCTTATGGCTTACAGTGGTGGTTCTGGAAGTGTGGCCTCAGAACCAGCAGCATTAGCATTACTCAGAATCTTCTTAGAAATGCAGATTACCTGGCCCCACCCACATCCCACAGAATCAGAAACTCTGGGGCGGGACCACAAAATCTATGTTTTAACAGCCCTCCAGGTGATTCTAATGCATGCTCAAGTGTGAGAACCACTGGCTTATTATATCTTTCCAGATATAAGAAGGACAATTAAAAAATATTTTTCTTCCACTTTTGGGTGAGATAAATAATTTAAATGAGATACCATTTAGAAAGTCCTTAGCAGCGAGCCAGGTATATATTAGATTCTTAATGACTCTAATTGAAATATGATGAACCTAATAATTCAAATAGCAGAACAAATTTCACCGAAGACATTTTAATATTTTTGCACTAAAAAAAGCTTTAGTTTGAACTTACAATGAATTTGTATATTTTATGTATTTTGATTCTTCATTTGTTTTTTTATAAAACTTGCAAGGTGAAGTTTATGGCTTCAACTAATTTAGAAATGTTGCATACCTAAAACTATTTGTTTTTAAGATTCCTATCATGTCTGCTAAAAACAAGAGTTAGGAAATTAAAACCTGGACATCTGAAGGTGATTTTAGGAAATTTGATTTATTTATTCCTGTCCCTGTTAATGTTCTGTTCCCAGCACACAATCATTTCTCTTAATACTAGAAGTTTAGCACTCAGAGTAGCACATTTCTGGTCAATGCAGATAGTCTTAGAAAAGGCTTAATGGTCATCGTTTGTTGGTAATCCAGAGGGGATGCATGAATTGAATAGAAGAAAGCACCAAACACTTTCTTGGCTACACTCCAGACTTGAGATTCCAGTTTTCAGTGAAGCATGTGGTATAATTGTAGGGACATTACTCAGAGCCCCACCTCCCACGCTCTGAGCTGAGTTCTGCTACTTTTTATGTGTGAAACCCTCGGGCAATAACTTGGTGTCTCCACTCCTCAGAGTCTTTCTTTATGAAATAAAGTACTTAGGCAGTAAGATGGCAAAGATTCCTGCCAGCACTGGTGTGAGCCTAAAAAAGAAAGATTTACCAAATAACAAAGAAATATTAGATGAGGAGAGAGAGAGAATCCATTCACTACTGTGTCACACTTTATAGAAGAGTATAAATTGTTCCCTTGGAGATGCAGATGTTATTCATTACTGTAGATAAATTCAGAAATTTAGTTTACCCTGATTTAGCATTATGCTTAACTGTTTTGAAGACTAATGCAATACAGTCATCCCTGAATGCTGCTTTGTAGTTATATTTAAAAATAAATGCTGTACTGATTTGCTTCGTGAGGTTTCTCTACAGGAAGAACTTCTAGGTTTGTAGCCTGAAGATTCAGAAATGAAGGTATAGCCACACTAGGGGATCTAATTATAAGAGCTACATTTTTTTTTTTCCCTACCACATAGTTTGGGCCAGCCAAGTGCTACAACCCAGAATGATAATGTATTGTTCCTAATCCTCAGAAAAACTGTAGAGGAGAATTTAACACCGTATATTGCAAATTAAGACAGCTGTCTCAAATCAGAGACATGAGTTGCTGTGTGTGCCCTGGGAAGTAAAAGGTAGAGTTGGTATCCAAAAATCATTTCCACTTGACTCTTTGCCCCAGAAAAACAAACAAACAAGGAGACTTAATTGAGCATGTACTATCTGCTCTACACCAAGTCTTTGATATTTATTTACCTCATTAGCTGCAGCACCTCTCAGTAGGCCTTATTGTTAGCCCAGTTCTACTGAGTAGGAAACAATTTGCTCTAGGTCGCGGAAGTTGATCTGAGAGACTTGGCTCTAAACCTAAGTGTTGGAGTCCTGAGCCCATGCTCCAAATGCAGTGCAGATGAAATATAGAAAATAAAGATAGAGCACTGTTAAAATCACAGTGAAAATCAATCTACGCTCACCTAGCTAAGCATGGATAAAAATGGTCTTGTAAATTTCTTCTCACATATCATGACATTTTGCAATGTTAAGTAATAATAAAGCCTGGGAAAATATCTCATTATATCAGAGCAAAAATTTCTCAAAAGTGCTCTTAGGATCAACTGCTTGTCTTTTAGAAGGTATCAGGTATTCTCTCTTCTTAGGGATGAAGATTATGTTTCGCATAATAAATGCATTTGAAGAGAGACGTCTTGCCTCTATGCTCTCGTTTTTTTTCTGTGATCATATCTGTTGGGGAAACACTGAAAAACCATTCCACATTGTTTTGAACAATGGTAAAATACCATGAGGGAAAACTAAAAAAGGCTGACCTTTTTTTTCTTTTAAATGGTAATAAATAAATTATATAAAATTTGGAAATCATATAAAGGTATATCTTTTGAAGTTATTATTGTGCTTATTGATATAATTCAGCTTTGAGCCTAAAAACTGGGGGCCAGTTCCTTCTGCACTTAGATGAGAAAAATGGCTAGATCAGGCTATTCCCAGGTCACAAAACTAGTTAGCAGTTAGGCTGAGAAAGGAATACATACCTCCTCTAAGTGTGAGCTGTTTATTCTGTTAGACTTGATCATACCAGAAATTAGATTATTATACTGCAGTGCAGTGTAAAAAACTATGGTTCAAATTCCAGCTTCACTTATATACCAGCTGAGCATTTTACGTAAGATATGTAGCTTCTATTAAACTGTTAGTTTATCTTTAAGATATATGAATAATACATACCTCATAAAGTTTTTGTGATGATTAAATAGATTATGTATGCAATATTTCTAGCACAATAAAAGAACTCCAAAACTTAATTCCCTGTTCTTCTTCCCATTTTTTCCTCTAAATCACAAATAGTTACAAAGAATAGTGTGTAGCCTAAATAGTACTCTGAGTCAACCATGGGTTCCTTGAGCACAGGCAGGTAGCATACCTGTTGTTTGTAAATAGGGATGTCTCCTTGTATTTCAGAAACTTGTAGTAAACCTGTCCTGACATATAAACTCTCCTGGAGGTGTATTTATTTCACAGAAGCTAACCCCTGGTCTGCACAGTTGAACTGCAAAAGTAGCTCAGAACCATTTGATATGCTAAGCATGGATGACAAGTGCTGATGAGGTTAAGAAAATGATTTGAAAAGAAATTGGGTAATCTCCACTGAAAATAAGTAAACCTCAGGGTTCTATACTCCTCAGAAAGATTATATTTATAAAATCCATGAATAAAAAGTTCAGTAGAGAAGAAGCAAGGCAGTAGTGAGTAGTAAAAGACTATGGGCTCTGGTGACATAGGACTAGAATGTGAGTTCCAGATGTGTCACTTGTACACAGCGTGGAACTACATGTGAGTGTATCAGTTAGCTATTGCTGCATAACAAAACACTTCAGAACTTAGTGCTTAAAATAACAGCCATTTTTTATTTCTCAGCAATCTGTAAGTTAGTATTGCAGTGCTACAGATCTAAGTTGAGCTTGGCAAAGTTCACTCATCTATATTTGGGCAGCTGCAGATCAACTCAGCAGCTTTTCTAATCCTGGTATGGCTTTCTCAAAAGCCTGAGGTCTCAACGGGCTCATCTCTCCTGAAGGCTAACTTGTACGTGTTCTTACAGTGAAGGCAGAGGAACAATGGAGAGAAAAGAAATTCACGAGGTCTATTGAAGCTTAAGCTTGGAACTGAGAGAAACTGATGTTCCACATTCAAGTCAGTCTGCATGAATAGGACTCAGACGAGTATTTTATTATTATGTGTTTCTTTTCCTCCTAGCTGTGATGCACAAGTAGGTTTGAAGACAATGTCTTTGCTATTTGAATCATGTATTGATCATAATACTTTTCTATTAAAATGTTATAAATAAGCCAAACAGAAAGTGGAATAAACAACAAAAAAATATCTTTACTAGCTCTCACAACTAAAAATTTCAGGGATAAATACAACTTCTGTCATGGCTGGATCCAAGGGCTCCAAAGATATAGTCTCTGTTTCTCTTTCTTCAACTATTTCCTCAGCTTTCCATTGTGGAAGTCACATTGTGAACGTAGGGTCTTTGTATGTGGTGGGGAAAGTGGCCGTCAGCAGTTTCCATAGTCCTTAGAACTTTATTAACTACAGCAAAAGAGAGAGGAGAGAGACAGAGACACAGACAAACACACAGAGAGAAAGCTTCTCTAATTTTGAAACACAGACAAATTCTACTGTGAATTCTCACTGGCACAACTTGTATCACATGCCCACCCAGGAGCCTGGATGAGTGCATTCAACAGATGTGGACTGAGAATGGAGGAAGTGTGCATTCCCAAAAGGAAATCAGAGTGTTATTACCAAAGGAAGAAAAAAAAAAAGAGAGAGACTGGACAGGCAAAAAATAGCAGATGTCTACAACAAATGATATATTCTATATCTGCTTTTCCACAGCATGCTATTATATCCCTTTTCATGCTCTTGTAATCATGTGTTTTATTCTGACTTATACTCTGTTCTACTATTTTCTTGAGCACAAAGAAGATGAATTATATCTTGTCATATCAGTGTCCTTAGCACTGTGTGTGACTCTTAAGTAGGCCATTGTTATATCTACTTTTAAAGAGATTTTGTTAGTAGTTTCCATCTCTGGTTCAGAAGGGACATAGGCATGATTCCTCTTTTTTCCGATTTTTATCGCCTTTGGACCCAGCTCTGCATTTCCATTTGTTCTGTAGCCCTATAGAACTGGGTGAAACAGAGGCCTCCTTTTGTCCTGACTAGAGTAGTGTTAAGTAGCCCCGTCCTTGGATATATTCCACTAGATTTACATCTGAACCTTGAATAGACAGATTCAGAATTCTAGCTGCTTGAGGTGGTAGCCAATAAAAGAAGACAAAAATTTTAAAGCCTAAAGCAATCTGGTCTATGCACCCTACTTCCATTTTGTGTATACTTCGGTCCAGTATTCTCATTTTGGATTATCTTTCAAACAGGGGTTAGATCACCTGACCAGGAAAAATCTACATAACTGGTGTCACAATGGAATGAAGAAAGCAAAGCACACAGACATTCAGCAGACCAGAAGTTACAAAAGAGTAGACCATAGGAAGAAAAGAACTATTAATATTTTCACTCCTTCATGAAAGTTTCAGATGCTCTGTATGGCATAACTTTGTGGTCTTCATCCAAATCAGAGTCCGTCTCCTTGTTTTCTCCCATCCAAGGTCCCCTTTGAACTCTTGCCCCTGTCACCACCATGATGACCAACTCTGCAAAGAGTTGTCATCAGTGACTCAGTCATCAGGAGACTACCAAGTATAAGTGGAACTTATCTCAGCTGATAAGCCAGTCTAGGACTGGCTGTTGGCAGACCCTAACATGGAACCAGCGGGCAAAAGAGAAATACGGTTTGCAGAGTCTGGTCCTCAAAACCACAAGCAGGGCAAAGCAGAGTGGTTTAGGAGCTGAGAGACAACAAGTGAATTATCTGCAGAGTCCACCCTTTGGGATACTCAGCATTCATGAATACCCCTCTGCACAGCTTTGGACTTCCATACTAAAGCAAAACAACTATGCTTTTACTGTATGAGAGGCTGCTAGCCTCTGTACAAGTGTCCAAGCTCTCATATTCTCCCCCCAAGTGAGGAGACACACAGTCTTGACAGTCACTGTGTTAACTGTTAATTGCTATATTATTTACCACTCCAATTAATCACAGTCCCATTAAATATTCTGGTACTAAATAATACTATGAAATTTAATCTACAACAAACTTGTGTAAAACTGTAAGGGGAAGAAGAGAAGAAAAAGATTAATATGTAGGAATAATTATATACACAAAAAAAGAAAAAGAAAACATACAAACTGCATGCAGTTCTTGTTTCTACAATTTCCTCTGAGGTCATAGTTGATATCTATGGTTTCCTTCTTTCCGCTGTCCATTCCATGTTTCCACTACCCTCAGCCACAAACTCATCTGATTAAAATTCTTCACTGGGGGAATGATCCAAACCTTTATTTCTGAAGGGTTTGAATATTTTATGGTCATCTTATTTTGGTCATAGCAGTTTTCCATTAACTTCTACTATTGGCAAAGGAAATATTAATCATCTCAGAATATCCTCTGGTTTCCTTACATAGCTCTCTTTGTCTCTAAGTGTAGCAACTACCCAGTTTCCCCTTAATAATGTGGATCAATCACTCTAGTCAGTGTAATAACTCCCCTCCCTACTTATTAATTTAATTTTTTCTTTACCTTTTGGTTCAATGGCGTAAGGATCTCCAGATGGTCAGAGATCAGTCTCAACTTTCCTTTCATTGGGATCATTATTATGTGCCCTAATGGAAGCATTTTCCTCTTTCAAGCTAAGGCCTCCAAACCAGCAGAGCTCAAAGCTGCCGGTATGGGAAACAAAAATTCTGTGAGTAGGTTGTTAGGTATAATAATGAGAGGAGCCACTTCAGTACATCCCTTTTCCAATCCCATCTGTTTTAGCTATAAGGACGAAAGCACCTTATAATATTGATTGAAATTGTTTTAAAGCATATAAAGTGCTCTGTAATATAGAACTCAATTCTTTTGGAATGCTGTCCCCAAACTGACATCATAACTGAGTCCTCAGTAAGCCAACCCATCTCCCCATTACACTGGTATCAATACTTCTGAATAATGGGATATGTAGTAAAACCACTTAATTCCATAGACATAAACATTGCTGTACTTCCTTCAATGTGAAATGATTTTCTTGATTAGAAGTAATGCTATGTGAACTATTATGACCATGAATGAGGCATTCTTTGAGTCCACAGATGGTAGTGCTGGAAGAGGCATTAGGACCAGGACAGACAATTCTATATCCAGAATACATGTCTATTCCAGAAAAGAAAAACTTCCCCCCCCTCCATGATGAACAGGGTGCAATGTAGTCAAGCAAGTTATACTTACCAACTGCTTTAGATTAATGCAGATTCGTATTTATGGCCATCTTTCAGTTTAGACAAAGTAGATCATCTAACTTGCTACTTGAAATTCTGTCCACTGTGGGGATTTTCTTTGGACACTATGTTTCATGGACACCCCTGAGTAGGGTGACTATGCAGAAATGTCATAAAATATTTTTTTATCCTTATATGGACTTTCTAGAGCTTGTGTACAGGTGATAAGACTCAGGAAAGCAGTGAGCTGTGATTGGCAAAGTAGAGGGGTAAATGGTAGAGTCAAGAGTTGAATCAGGACTGATCAGATTCCAATGCTTATGATATTTCACCTATACTGAAAACTCTCATGAGTGGAAAAGACTCACGGGCTATTACAAGTGTTTAGTACTAATATTATTACCATGCCCAACACAAGAGCAAATGTATTTCCAGGAATTTTAGGCATGTTGCAGAAAGGGAAAATTACAGATTTACTTGCTGCTGCTTCTCCCATCTTCTTCATGGGACATCACCTCTACAAATGGGTAAAGCCTTTCTTTGTATACAGCCCATCAGAAGTTGCCAAGTTAGTCAGCAAAGCTCACACACTGAAGGGGCATCACTTACACAAGAATAAGTCATGGTTCAGAGATGATTAATCAAATCTAATTACGTGGCTCACTAATTAATCCCAGAAGCTATCACCATATGACCTCTAGTAAAAGGGCTCAATACGTTCAACCTCCTCTGGAGACAAATGAATAGAAATTCACAATTCAATTATAATACTTAGTGAATTCAAGGGTTAGTCAAATCATTCATTTGTATATAGGGTTTCAGGATGAGATTGAATTAGAATTTATCGTTTTCTTGTCTTTGGTGGAAAGCTGTCTGGATTGCAACATCTTAGGTGCAAGCTTCAGGAAGTGATAACATAAAATATGGTTGGTCACTACTACTGTGGAATCTATTCCTTACTATTTTCCTTCCTCCCTTTCTTTTTTTCTTCCTCTCTCCTTCCCTCCCTCCTTCCCTCCCTTCTTTCCTTTTTTCCTTCCTGTCTTCTTGTTTAATTTTCAAAATTCTGCAACCCAGCTTCTGTGCTAACAGAACAAGTCTAGATTAATTCATCAAAGTAAGAAGTGACTGGAATCTATAATCATCCAACCTTATGAAATAAAAAGGTAAATTACAAATCACCAAAATACATCACGGATACTGGATTATTTAATATGTGAAAACCTTCCTACCAATAAATGAGGAATCATAGATATATAATAGGAAAATGAGTAAAGAGTATGAATATTCCATTCCAGAAAGAGTAAACGGAAATAGCCAATGTTAATAAGGGAAACATATTCTTTTTTTTTTTTTTTTTTAATTTTATTTATTTATTTATTTATGGCTGTGTTGGGTCTTCGTTTCTGTGCGAGGGCTTTCTCTGGTTGCGGCAAGTGGGGGCCACTCTTCATCGCGGTGCGCGGGTCTCTCACTATCGCGGCCTCTCTGGCTGCGGAGCACAGGCTCCAGACGCGCAGGCTCAGCAATTGTGGCTCACGGGCCCAGTCGCTCCGCGGCATGTGGGATCTTCCCAGACCAGGGCTCGAACCCGTGTCCCCTGCATTGGCAGGCAGACTCTCAACCACTGCGCCACCAGGGAAGCCCAGGGAAACATATTCTTTTAAGTCCTCATCAAAGAAATGCAAATTAAAGCATAAGTAAGACCATACTGATGTCAAAGTGCTAATTCACTTAAAGCTTCTAACAAATTATTTTCTAGAAAGATTGTACCATTTATAAGGGCATTGATAATATACACCAATTCCTATGCCCCACAGAAAGTTAAATATGTGTCTGCATGTAAAGATATTTAATTTTTATCAATTTTGAAGTACAAAAAGGTAGGTTACAAATGAGACTACAGAATACAATAGCATTTTGTGAATTAAAACAAAAATCCAAAAATTCAGATATATAGGCTAAAAAAGCTAAAAAATGCTAATAGTTATTTTTTTCTGAATGATAGGATTATAGGTCACATTTAAATTATTCTATTTATTTATTTCAATTTACTACAATATTTTAAATGGTTGTTACTTTGGGGACAAGAAAAGTTATCTATTTTATTAGAGTATTCAAAGAAAAATGTCAATGGTAATATTGAGAAACATCTCTGGAATTTTATCCATCCTCCCATCATAGTATCTCACCTGAATCTCTCACTTTCCTCTTCCTTGACTCTCCAGTTTCCATTTGTCCCTGTACAAGGCCTTTGATTTTTTTTCCACAGATGCTTCCAGATTTTTAAAAGTATAATTTCAATATAACAATCACCGTATGAAAATTCCTGGTAATTCCTATTCCCCCTTCCTTCTCCCCTGTGATCCAGTAAAATTGACTTGGTCTCTCTACCAAACAGAGAAGCATCAAACTAAACAACCAGAAGAAACCCATAGTACTCAATGCCAAGGAGGAAAAAAAATATATTTAATTTACTTTTCTGACTCTGGAGATATTGTGCCCTGGTTCTGAGAGCAGAACTTGCATTAAAGAGTAAAAGGTAACTAAGGTTTGGATCCAGTATAAACATTTTCCTCCATAAATCAGTTTCATTAAACTGGAATAAACTGCCTCAAGGCATTCAGATTCAATACATAATGGAATATAGATATATTACGTGCCTACTTTACTGGGCATTTAGTTTGTAGTCTTATATTTATTCTTTACAACCATCTGGTGAATTAGGCACTATCTCCATCTACTAGCCCAAGTCAGTGGCGCTCAGAATTGAGAAGGGATTCATTCAAGGTCACCGAGTAAGTGGCATATTTAGAATTTTATGGAGTCCTGAGACCCTGCTTCTTTCCCTTACTCTGCAAGTAATTCCAAAATACAGTTAGATATCAGCACAGTAAAAGTGAAGATTATATAAGGCAGAAAAGAACAGTGTAACCCCAAACACAATAAAAATAAGGGAAAAAAAAAAGCAAAAGCAATGAGAGTAGGAATGACAGCATGGCTTCACAGAAGAGAGGCGATGATTGTCTCTTCAGTTCCCCACGCCAGATGAGACTAGTAGGGCTGCCGTAAAAAGAATACAGACCGGGTGGCTTTAACAACAGAAGTTTATTTTCTCACAGTTTGGGAGGCTAGAAGTCTAAGCTCAAGGTGTCAGTAGGGTTGGTTTCTTCTAAGGCCTCTCTCCTTAGCTTATAAATGTCCATCTTCTCACTGTGCCTTCACATGGTCTTCCTTCTATGTATGTCTGTGTCCAAATATCCTCTTATAAGACACCAGTTATATTTTATTAGGGTCCACTCTAATGACCATATTTTAACTTAATTACCCCTTTAAAGAACTTATCTCCACATACAATCACATTCTGAGGTACTGGGTGTTAAGGATTCAATATATGAATTTGAGGGGAACACAGTTCAGCCAATAACGTTCTCCTTCTGTGCGGAAAAGGGCATACTACCGCTAATATTTCTCTTCTCTAAAGAAATTTTCTAAGACTTCATCCCCAGTAGACGATAGTCAGTAAGTCAATCCCTCACCGGAGTAAACATTGAATTATGTGTTGTCTTTTGTATAGACCATTTCACTCTGTATAAACATTATTTGTTTTCAGTCTTTGTCATCAGAATTTCAATTCCTTAAGGATATATCCAGTGTGTTATCTTTATTACCTGGAATAGTGCAAGCACATACACGCAAAGAGTATGCAATGGATAGTTGTGGACTAAAGCAATAAATAATAAATTAATTCATAGAATTCATAATTCAAGGAAAAACAAATGAAAGTATGTTGAAGGAGTCCCAAGGAGACAATAAACCCCTCTCTGATTTAACTTTCCCCATGTGGAGACAGGCCTCGAATGACATGGACATTGAAAGAATGGATATCAGAATAGAGATAACCATGAATAGAAACTCAGAATTGAACCAATAGGCCCTGTGTGCTACACACAACTCAAGGACAAAGATCATGTTTATTTTATTTAAAAATAAATACTCAGAATCTGGTATCTGTCATGGAAAGTGATTTGTTGAATCAATAGATGAATGAGACAATGAATTAATTAACAAATGAAACGAAAGAAAAACCAGTGAAAGAAGGAACAATCAGAGAGGTAGGAAAATCTTCAAGAAGGTAGCACCAAATCACATCTCCCTTCAATGATCTGCAAAAGGCATCTTTATTGTTACTAAGTTCTCCCAAATAATTCTGATATAAAGCAAAGTCTGAGAGGCCCTGACCAACCCAGATCTTTTTTGCAAGTGTTTACAAAGTGGATGGCTTAATTATCTGAAAGTTTGCCTTCCTCGTCCACGTTATTTTTTTTGTATAGACCTGCTCTGGACTCCAGATTTCTGAAACGAGCACCTTGGAGGAGTTCCATGGCAATCTCCCTGGAGACAGAGTGGGGATTACTAATATACCTTTGGAAACAACGGCTCTCAGACACTGTAATTCACATTAATGTGCAATATCCAGACCGCTCACTCTGCAGATGGGAATGCAATGTACTCATTCTGGTTTATTATAAAAGCATTAAAATGTGCTCTGTTGATTAATCATGATGATACTTTCATCTGTTTTGGGGGTTTTGAGTTGTTTTTTGTGTAATTTAATCATACTCTTCTTGAACTTTACCTTCTGCAAATGAGTTTGAGACATTTGGGGCTGGATCCAAGCAATGCACGTCTTCAGCATATGTTTTTGGCAAATTAGAGCCTCGCTCAAAACTCCTTTCAGAATCACGAAACTTTAATCAATGCGCACCTACTCTGTGCTAGATAAGTGGGGGGACATATGTAGACCTTGACAGTGTAATGTCTTACGTAAGCCTCAAAACAATATTGTGAGGGGAAGGAAATTTTTAATTCATCAATTTAAAAGATGGGAAAACTGAGCCTCAGGAAGGTTTATAGATCAGTTCAAGTCATTGAATACGTTTCTATCGTCCTTCTGCTTTACTTTCTTGACCCTCAAGACAGCTCATTAGATGACTGGGGTCCATTGTTCATGAAAACTTGGGCTTTATCCCTGTTTCTGTTTAGTGATGATTGTATAATAATTATCAAAGAAATAATAATTTTAAAGTAAAAAGCCAGGGAAAAGTTTAGTTGTGGGACTTAATTCTTCAGACATTTTCATTGAATTATAAAGATATTTGGAAACATGTAACAGTTCACATGTTCTCTAATATCTCATCTTATCCCCTCTGCCACCCATTCCCAGTTACCATGTAAATTTAGAAGTTAGATTTCAAGTACTTTTACATTTCATTTGTCCCTCAGGGCTTCTTGAGGTTGACAAGATGGATCAAACTCTTCCTGTATGATTTAGTTGAAGACATAAGACTCAGTGAATATTAAGTGATTATTCATGGACACAGAGAGATTCAACTAGTAGTGACTGCACCTTTTCAGATTTAATAATCAGAAAATATTATTTGAATGCTTACATATAACAGGCAACACTCTAATCTAGGGAGTGGCAAATGTTTTCTGTAAAGGGACAGATGGTAAATACATGGTCTCTGTCACAGTCACTGTGCCATTGTAGTGTAAAAGCAGCCAGACAATTTGTAAAAGAATTAGTGTGGCTGCATAACAAACAAAAACAGTCACACACACACACACACACACACAAATAAGCTTACTCATGGACAGTGAAAATTTTTAATTTTGTATAATGTTCATATACCACAAAGCATTCTTCTTTTGGGTTAGTTTACTAACCTCTTAAAATATAAAAGCAAGTCTTAGCTCACAGGTCGTACAAAAATATGCGGTAGGCCATATTTGGCTTAGATCTCCACTCTAAGCCTTAGGGCTTTAGCATAGAATAAATCAGAACAAGAATTCCTTACGCTTTTGTAGCTTTCTACTGGGAGTAGGTGAGCTAGGGAAGAAATAGGTTAAACATAGAGAACGCTTAGCAAGGTAGGAAGGGGCTAGAACCCAAGCAGAGAATGATGAGCATGTAGATACATCAGTGAGTGTAGTTTCAAGTGACCCCGTGGATGTGCTCATTTCCAGTGGGAATGCAGGATTGGAAGGCTGGTGGTGGAGTGAGATTCCTGAAGGACTTAAGAATAGGGCTAGCTAAATACAAATGAATCTATTTACAAAACAAAAACAGACTCACAGACATAGAAGACAAACTTATGGTTCCCAAAGGGGAAAGGAAAGACGAGGGGCTACATTAGGGGTATGGAACTAAGAGATACACACCACTATATATAAAATAGATAAGCAACAAGGAGTTATACTATAACACAGGGAACAATATTCAATATCCTGTAATAGCTTATAATGGAAAATAATCTGAAAAAATATATATAACTGAATCACTTTGCTGTACACCTGAAAATAACACAGTATTGTAAATCAACGATCCTTCAGTTAGAAAAAAAAAAGAATAAGGCTAGCTAAAATGCAATTGTTAAGTTTTCCACATTCCTGTGTGCTTGTTGTGCTTTACCATACTGTAACCAACTTACTTTTTTTTTTTGTAAAAGTCAGCTATACATAATGAGCTGTTATGAGTAGTGTTTTGTGGAATTGAAGGTAAGGGACTGCATTTCACATTTACGTCAACACAGCAACCAAGAAATGGGAGGGGCCCCCTGAAGGGAGCTTCATGACAGAATTCAATAGCAGCTGAAAATTAGTGCCCGGTGAATTCCCCCCATTCCACACCAAAGCAAAAAATCCTGTAGATATTGGGAGGGCAATGGAGATTCCCATGAAATGTGAGAGGAAGAGAGTTAATTTTATATGAATCTGCTAATAGCTGGGTTGAAGAGAAAATATTCTTTTATATAGGGGTTTTTATATGCATGCTCTTGTTTGAGCCTTTTAAAATTCAGGGAGGTGTCTGAAACAGATATCGGCTTTGTAGATTTTGGATAACTCTTTCACTGTTACTCTGGGACTCAAATATTATTATAATTATAATATATCTTATATATATAATAATATAATATTATATTCCACTGGAATAGAAGCTTCATGAAACAAGGTATTTTTGTTTTGTTTGTTGTCTGTTTTGTTCGCTGCTGGATCTCCAGATCGCCAGTGCCTGACACCTAGAAAACACTTAATAAATATTATTGAATAAACAAAAGAATGTATGAACAAAACTATTCATTTATTTAAATAGACTAAGTGGGGACTCAAGTATAAAATACCTTAACTGTTAATTTTTTAACTAAAATTAGGGAAATGTTCAGGTTTAATCATGAAATTCTCAGTACATGTCCATATTGAAGAACCTTCTTATTTCAAACTCTTACTACAACCATTGATATCGGGTAACAACAAAAATTCCTCAAATTTTTACATAATTGATCATTTAAAACACTGCCATTTTTTTTTCTGATAGAGTTGAAAAACGTGTGGATATAATTATTTTAGGTATTCAACAAATATTTAACTCTAGCATCTATGTGACAGATGCG
Organism: Balaenoptera physalus; assembly: GCF_965194825.1. NCBI lineage: Eukaryota > Metazoa > Chordata > Mammalia > Artiodactyla > Balaenopteridae > Balaenoptera > Balaenoptera physalus. The sequence continues at coordinate 79,813,769 of NC_138895.1, read as the reverse complement.
GAACTGGACCCTGGGGTCTCATAGTAATCATCGGGTCTCTGCTCTTAAAGACCTTCCAGCCCAGGGATGGGCTAGAAAGTATGAAACGTATTATGGAAAAAAAGTGTCATGAAGAGAAAGAACAGACATCTATAGGAAAGTATACTATACGGAGGATGGAGAATGGCTAGGGAAAAATCTCTCTCAGGAAACTCATTTAAGCTAAGCCTTGAAAGTTCAGTAAGAATTACCTAGTTAATTACTTAATTGTATCATGAGTCAGAGAAAGCTCTTAACTTGGGACCCATGGAAATATATGAATTCAATCCTGCCTCTCTGTTACCTTAAGTACCTCCTGAGTTTAGCTGAGGTTCACATGGATTGCTTGATTGCTAAAATAAACCTCACTTTGGCTGTCTCTGTACCTTGATTTCCTCATCCTGTGAATGGGAGTAACTGATTCTTATTTCTTTAATGAAGATTGTAAGAGTTAATAAACACCAAGCATTTAGAACTGTATCAAGATTATTTTAAGCTCAATGGATATTAGAAGTTGTTGCTGTTGTTATTTTTATTAATGAATATAAATCTTCTGCCATATTTCCCTTATATATTGGTTGAATTTGCACTGAGAATGAAGAAACATATTTTCAAATGAGTGAGAGAAAGTCGGCAAATTAACTTATACTTATGATGCTCAGTTGGACCATTTCTCTTCTGCTGCTGTTGTCTGATTTCTCTATCTCATGCCAAGAGTCAGAGCAAACATTAGAGAAGGAGTGGAGAGAGGGCTTGGTTAGCTATTTCCACCAAATCGGAGTGCATCAGTAGTGGAGAGTCTCAGAGTGCCTCAAGGTGGACGACAGCAGAACTGTCCATCCTCAGTGGGTTTGCAAAGTCACCTGCATATTGGGGGAGGATGGACAGTCATGGGGTGCAGCTACAGGTATATTGGAGAGGTGTTAGAACAAAAATTAAAAACGGAAATAACTCTAAAGTGATCTCAAGATCTGAGTCACCCATTTGCCATGTGTGCCTCAAATGCAAAAAGCTCCAGAAAGAGTCAGGTGATGATCTTGGGTAATAAATAGACAAAGAACAAAGAAGGGGTTGGAGAAATCATTTTAGGGATATTTTATAGCACAAACCAAGCCCCAGAATGCTAGCAAAAGATGGCAGATCAGAGACCCCCAAATCACATGGAATTCCTGGAGTATGTGGTACAAAGAAAGGGAACAGACAGATGAGGCTAAAGAAGCAGACTGGGGTTAGATAATGAGAATCTCTGTATGTTGTGCTAAGGACCCTATTAGGTCAAACTATGAAAACAGCCTATTGGGAATTGTATTGTTGGTTTTCTCTCAAAGTGACTCCATTCAAATGTATAGGAAGAGTTGAAGACAGTAGAACTGTAGTTTTGCCTGTGTCCTAGGAAATAGCTACAGGGGCAGCTAACAGAAATTGTATCATTGCCTAAACATCACAATGTGAAAACACAGATACACGCATGCGCACACACACACAAGCATACACACACATTCCCATCAGGCTGATTAACCGTAAAATGATATCTCTAACAATGGCCAAGAAACACAGGGAATTAGTTAATTAGAATACATTTCACAGGATGTTCAGGGTTTTAGGCTTCACATTTTCATCTTTCAAAGGTGTAATTATGTCAGATAATACACCCGGTGCCGGAATTTTTACATAAACACTTGTGGTCTAGTTCAGAGTTATCTCTACTGTGTAGAGCAGCTGTTGGGAGAAAAATATAAGCTATTAAAAGCAGTTTGAATTAGATGTGTTCTACTTGCCTAAAATATACAATGGCTAGTCACTTACCAAGCAGAGGAGTGAGTTAGTATTGATTTATTATGCAAAATGTGTGCCTGGATAAGGTATACAAATTAAGTGGCCTGTAGAAGAGTGTCTTACCAGTGCTGCAAGAAGCTTAATAGCAAGTCACTTTAAATATGCATTGCAGTTCCAGATAAAGTCTTCATCCACAGGCCCACAAACAAGAAACAAATATTGAAAGCCTATGACCAGGGAGTGAAGCAATAGGAATTTCCTCCCGTTTTTCACAATGGTCTTTTAATTTTACTTGGTGATCATAAACAAGATTGCCCTGCTTCCCCAGAGTAGTCTTTAGAATATAATGTAAAGGATATTTTTAAACCTGTTCAGTTAAAGTTCAATCAGGGAAGCAGAAGCAGTGTACGTATTATGGAATAAGAACTTTCTATCAGGAATTAGATCTTACACAATTGTAAGAGAAGCTGGGGAAGTAGAGTTCTCAAAAAATCAGAAAATAGTCTTAGCCAGTTCTTCTTGGGAGAATGAGCCACACTTTCTGGGAAGAGGGGCACCTGCAGCTGCTGGAGTGTAACCATGAAGAAGGGCAGGTCTAGAGTCGATGGGTGGTTGTCGATTTTCATGGCTCCTGCCTCTGTGAATTCACAGCTAAGCATCTGGGGATGGGCCTGGGGTTGCTGCTGACCCACAGGGTGGAATTGAGGAAGGACTGCTGGATGTAGGCAGGGAAGGGAAAGGATATCTGCCACTAACTTTTTCTAAAAAAATCACAACTTTGCAGTTTTTTTTTAAATTAATAGAATTTATTTTAAAAGCAGTTTTAGGTTTACAGGAAAAAATTGAGCAGAAAATACAGAGAGTTTCCGTATATTCCCTGTTTCCCACCCCACAGTTCCCCTATTTTTATTTTTTTATTTTTTATTTTTTAATTTATTTATTTATTTTTGGCTGCGTTGGGTCTTTGTTGCTGCACACGGGCTTTCTCTAGTTGCAGCAAGCGGGGCTACTCTTCATTGCAGTGTGCAGGCTTCTCATTGCGGTGGCTTCTCTTGCTGTGGAGCACGGGCTCTAGGCGCGTGGGCTTCAGTAGTTGTGGCACACAGGCTCAGTAGCTGTGGCTCGCGGGCTCTAGAGCGCAGGCTCAGTAGTTGTGACGCACGGGCTTAGCTGCTCCGGAGCTAAGTATACATTGAGCTCCGCCCGATGTTCCACAGTTTGTTTATCCATACAGCTAAGGAAAAGCATCTTGGTTGCTTCCGAGTTTTGGCAATTATAAATACAACCTTCAGGGCTTCCCTGGTGGCACAGTGGTTAAAAATCTGCCTGCCAGTGCAGGGGACACGGGTTCGAGCCCTGGTCCGGGAAGATCCCAAATGCCACGGAGCAACTAAGCCCGTGTGCCACACCTACTGAAGCCCACACGCCTAGAGCCTGTGCTCCATAGCAAGAGAAGCCACCGCAATGAGAAGCCTGCACACTGCGATGAAGAGTAGCCCCGCTTGCTGCAACTAGAGAAAGCCCGTGTGCAGCAACGAAGACCCAGCGCTGCCAAAAATAAATAAATAAATTTATGTAAATAAATAAATAAATACAACCTTCAGATTTTAAAGGCTATGCTTCACTTCCGCCACCCAAATCTCACTCACTTTTTTTTGTGGCCAGTACTAATTCTGACTAATACAGGAAAGGGAATTCTGGGAAAGTTAGTTATAGCTTAGCCAAGTTAACACAGTACAAAATCACCACAATCCACTGTTGTTAAGTTACTATCCATATGCACCTGTAAACCAAAACAGTGCTTTCATCGAACAGATGCAAATATCCCTCCCATAAATAAAAACATGCTAATCCTCTCCATTAAAGAAAATATCAAGTTTCATATATCATTTTATTCACCTTTGGGTAATATTAATTCTTTTTCAAATGGTGTCACATTACCTGTTAGATCTCATTTAATGTTAATATTGAGATATAATGTTAATGGTGATTAACATATCTGCAATTAGGAGACAGGAAAGGGGAAAATTTATTGATATATTCACAAATGTATCCATATTAAAATTAAAAAGAAATACTTATAACTATTATGGTGCTTATTCCTGTAACTGGTCACATGTTTGTAGTTTATAGTTATAATTTCCTTCTATCTCTACTATTCCATATTTCCTTTGCCCTCAGAAAACACCTTAACTGTTCATGGTTTCTTAACTAGTGGTTCTAAATCTTTGTTTCTAAAGACTCTGGGCTATTGGCCGCCCTTACCTGTATTGGACTGTGTAGAGTTCCATTAATTTTTATCAGAAGATATGAAAATATTAGTAAGCATCCAAGGAGATTTCCTGCATTCCAGACATAATCTTCTTTATCATTATTGTATATAGCAACCAAACTCTTCCTTATCCTTATTTTGTATGATTAAGACCAATCACCCCAAGTCAGGACAATAATTCCATTTTTTTCTTGGTTTACTGGCCTGAGAAGCACAAAGTGGTCAAATGACACCCTCATTTTCCAGTTCAATAGACTATCGCTGTGGTCCCTGATGAGAACATTCCTTTTTTTAGGAACAAAGATCTTCAAATGAACAGATTCCAAAGTTGTGGAGATAAGAAGAAAAAAATCACTAATGAATCTTTAGAATTAATAGTGAGAGGGTCCACTCCCATTTTCTCTTTTTGATTTTAGACCCATAGGTCCTGGCTAGGGGAGATATAGCCCCATATATTGCTGGTTGATTTAAGGCATATATATATATCCTAAGGACATTGCATCAGCCTGTAAGTTATTGCCTCTCAGCTGGCACTGTAATTGAGCCTCCAGAAAGGCCATTCAATTTTCTCTCAGGCCCTCTGCTTTCAGGTGATGGGGAACATCAAAAGACAAGTGAATTACATGAGCAAAAGGCCATTGTTGCACTTTATATTCTGTAAAATGAGTTCCTTGGCCATAAAGAATCCTATGTGGAATACAATGATAATAAATAGAGAATTCTGTTAAGTCCAAAGAAGATGAGTTGACACAGAATTTTGGGCAGAGTCAGTTGCCCTGAGTAAGTAGTAGAATAAACTATCGCCCGTCCATAATAGACATGGTCAAATATAATCAACCTACCCTGAGGTGACTGACTGACCCCTCTGGGGAATGTCCATCTGTGTTATTAGCAGGTTGGCCACTCAGCAGTGGCTGTAGCCAGATCTCCCTTGGCGAGAGGAAGCTATGTCGCTGAGCTCATGCGTGTCTTCCACTGCTGTTGTCATTTCCATTTTGTCCATAAACCCATTGTGTAAGGACAGATGTGGCTGGGAAAGAGGTTGATTGATATCCACAAGATGGATTAATTTGCCCAATGATGATTAAAATTTTTCTCTTCTGAGATTTTTCTTGGTAAGCATTCGCAGGCATATAAATATTTGTACATTTTGTTTACATGTAGAAACGTTCATGTAAATTTGCCTTCTCTACGTCTCCATATAACCAATTTTCCAATTTTATTCTTTCCAAGTCAATGACATTAGGCCAAACTATTAGCCACTAACTATGAATCAGTTTATATCCATACTTCTGGTCATCTCTCCTAAGAGGAAAAATGAGAAACTTGTTCACCAGACCTAGAGCTGTTTAGCTTATCCCAAACATTACAACTTTAGTAGGCTGCCCACCGATCTTTGTCTAGGGACACAAAGATCAATTAGACCTTTGCTGGTCAAACCATTGGTAATCGCCATGTCGTGTCATTTCTTCTGCCCATTATAGTAACTATTTCCACCCTTCTCTTGCTGTTAGGGGCCACCATTTGGCCCCTGGAGAATCTTATCATCTCCACTGAATTCAGAGTGCCCAGGTTGGAGTCAGCACTTCCTACTAGCTTGCTGAGAACTCAACTACAACACCCTTCAAGAAATTGTGTTCTCCTCACCAATGTGTCAAAAAATAAATAAATAAAACAATATGGATACTTTTGGTTTTGTATGATTATGACTTTCTGAACAACAAAAATTGGATGCTATGAAGACAGAGAATGACTCTTTCCCCCGTAACTATTTTCTCTGTTCATTGTAAGGGTGATAGATCTGGAACCATATGTCTCCTTTCTGGTGTAAACATGTACTCTCATTCCAAAGGTAATGAAAGTTTTCTTATATCCCTCAGAGCTAAACACTTACCTTCTGAGGTAGGGACCTTCTTCTACTTTCTCCAGAGAGGAATTATTTAAAGAGCAAAGTTTTTCCTCTTCTCTAGATGTGAGGGGGGTAGATATGGGGCAGCTCTTCTATAAGCTCCAAGTTTCATAATTTTGAGGTTTCCTCTTATAGCACCAACCCCTCTGTACAGGGAGGATGACACCTGCCCTCACCACATCACCCCAAAGAAGGACTGAAGCACGGAGAACATCCTGTAATTAAATAATAGATCTGACTCTGACCCAGGAATCTACCAGTTTACTGCCAAAATAAAATAAATAAATGTAGGTATAAGAACTTATCAAAATGTACCTCTCAAAGTCTTGGTGAAGGGCTCTGGCAAATATATTGGTGAATAAGGCAGTTGACTTAGCTCTGTAGTCAAGGCAGGGGCAAACAGGTCTTCTATAACAGATCTTTTCTTGCTTTCTGATCTCCCTAAACCTTTGGATACCTCCCTATAAGGCAATCAGTAAAGTTCTGGAATTTGAACTTCATTCTGTGTAGACTAACTTTGGGTTCAGGTCGCAGTCAACAAATTAAGCAAACTATAAGATCCACTCCCAGCCACTTAAATGAGCACACTGAATCTGGTATCTCTGTGCAGTACATCCATATCACTAAATATGTCTGATAAATATTTGATTCCTTCCCCCTGAGCCAACACATTTAGAATCCATTCCCACATAGGATATCTATTGTCTTTCAATATAAATTAGCAAGACTGTGTATCTTTTCGGTATAATTGTTCCTCATACTTTGTGTGTCACCCTCTGGGGACATTCAGAATTGATTGTGCTTGTAGGTGTAGAGCAATGAAAGGTGGTGGGAGCGGGTCCTGAGGATTCCCTGCCAGACCAGATCAGAGGAGGCCGTTGCGGGTTCTTCAGGCCAGGGGAAATTAATCTACTAAGGCAGGGGAAGAGTTTATTTCTACAAGCAAGAGAGACTTAGCATAATTTAAGGTTAAAATCTCCTCAGGTCATCAGAAACCGTCCATTTGTTTCTGTACTGATTTTTAGAGTTTTACTTCTTTCCAAACAATGCCCTAGCTTTAACATAAGTGAAACTGAGAGGCTGTGAATTCAGCCTGTGTTGTAATTCAGCTGCCACCACCCAAAGGATGAGACTTTGGGTCTTGCTTTCAGGAAATCCCAGACCTGTGGCTACAAAAGGTGACATTTCTTTTACAGCAGCCCAAGAAACTTTCTGGTCCTTAGCCAGGTGTTGAGGTTGGGACTTAAATATCTGAGCTAAACATGTTCTTACTCCAAGTTCTTCAGCGTACCAAGATGCAACCCGTAACTCCATATTACTACTTATTCTGCCCAAAGTATTCTGTGGTAGTAAATCCTTGGTCAACCAAAAGCTTGCCTTCTATGAGTGTTTGGTAATTTCAGAGGAGATATTTTATGTAATAATTCTGTCATAGCATGCTATGGACTATCAATGTCCCTTTCATAACTGGCAATGTGGACATCATCGGCTTAAATATAATAGTATCAGGGAATCAATTCCAGATTCTCATCTTTAAATTTATTTTTTTCTGGAAACACTTTTAGGACTAATGATTAAATTAATAGAGTCCACTCGGAGAAGTGAAATAGCTGAACATTATATTACAAGTAACGTAACATGGAAATTAAACATTGCATTACTGTGGGAAGAGCTGAGGAAATAAAGGTCAGAAAAGAATAAGAGAAATATTACCAAATATCCCAGGCCTGGGTGAACAAATCAAAGACTGCAGGAAGCTAGACATGTCCAATTTCTGGAGTGGAACTGCAAATGAGGCTTAGGGTATAAACCTATATTACCACAGCTCCTCTGAGTGTAAAAGGACACAAGCAGCAGTACCCTCTCAATCAGCAAGCCTGGCACTTGAGAAGGAGAGCTGGATTTGGATACACCAAGTAGTAGAAACTCACTTGGGGTATAGGCTTGAACAACACTATTAATCAATTTGGTTTAATTTATATTTATAGGACACTCCACACAATGACATCGATTACCCATGCTTTGCAAGAGTATACAAAACATTTACCAAGAAACCCCATATCCTCAATTATAAAACAAGTCTTAATAAATTTACAGTGATTGAAATTAATGAAACATATTCTCTGACCACAACTGAATTAAGTTAGAAATAAAATCTCCAGAAACATTCCAAATATTTGGAACTTAAATACTCTTATAAATAACCCATGGATCAAAGGAAAAATCAAAAGAGAAATTAGAAATCTACTTACTGTTGGTTAATGTCGTCTTAAGAACACCTTTTAGAAAATATCTGGGTACCATGACCTAGCCAATTTGACACATAAAATTAAGCATCACAGTGTATATTTAACTTATAATCACCTTCCAAAGTACTGTTTTAAACACCCATTCACAGTATTTGAGAATTCTGGTCCGGTTGTTCCATGTCCTCTGCTGGTGCTCAGTATCGTCATTTAAAAAATATGCATGTAATGGTATCTACTCATGGCTTTAATTTGCATTTACTTGATGAAAAACGACATGGATCCCCAACATAGCAATCAATCAATCAATCAATAAAAAAAAAGACATGGAATTATTTATAGTAGATTCACTAGCCATTTGTGTATCACATTTCAAACTTTTTTTTGCTATATTTATTAGCAGTATTTTTATTTGCAGCAGTTTTCAACTCAGTAGCAGTCACAGTGCCAAGGACCACAGCTACTGTTACTCTCACAAAAAATGCTCTTTTAGAAATCAAGCTACACAAGACTCAACTGTACACCTTGTGTTGAATAAACATATTTTTATGACAGTGTGACAAGAGGCATGCATATGTGTGCAGATGTGTATCTGGAACGTGCAGTATCTCTTGCAGCATCCTCAGTTTCTTAACATCCAAGCATGGCCAATCCGTGAACTCTGATTTCGTGGCTGGGATTTCTTAGAACACAGGGTAAGGAGAAAGAAAGAATTCTGTTTCAGGTAACTGGTGCATTTGGAGTCTGCATGAGTAGCTGCTATTGACATATTTTGAATCTAGTGGCTGTAATTGGTATGTGAAGGGCACGTTATAGAAGAGACACTCTACTATTGTAGTTTCTATGTTTCAGTTTCAAGAAAGCAGTTTATATATAAAAATAAATTGTTTAGTAATTAACATCTCCTAACACTGTTGTGGCATTTGCAGTTATCATATTTTCATATCTATTGTATTACTGTTATCCTTATTTTATACAGAAAAAAAACCCTGAAAGGTTCTAGTGATGTGCAAAAATAGATAGTAAGTCTGTCCTCCATTACATAAATATTGTTGAGTCATTGCCATGTCTGTATCTGAGCTGATTAGGAGCAAGACTTCAATACTGCTGGCTATGATGCAGCACTTGTCCCCAGGTAGCTCCCAATCTGCTAAGGGAAATAAGATTGTGTAGGTAAACTTAGGGAACACAAAGGGTAGAACACACATATAGCCTTGCTTGGTAGATGTAATTATCCACATTTTACAACAAAGAAATCAAGGCTCAGCAAGGTTAATTGACTTGCTACAGTGCACAGATAGCTGGCAACAGGAGACACAATAGAATTTACTTCTGATTATTGGAAAAACCACACACTTTATTTTGCTCCTTCCTCTCACTATGCACTAAGTTCATTCCTCCTAAATTTCTAGTATTGCTGGCTCCTGATGGGGTGGTGAGCTCTAGCTGCATCTTTGTATTCAATTAGATTACACTGTTCTTGGGGTTAAGCACCTTTGTTTCGTGAGTGTTTTGGTGTTACAGACCATGACTCATGCTACTTCTGCTTCTCCCATGGCCCCCAGCATAGGGCTGAGTGGATGGCAGATCATGAACAGATGCTTGAGAAGTAGTTGTAGCATATATAGAACAGATGAGATGTATAGATATAGAAGATAAATAGAACAGACACATGAAAAGTTAGATTCACGACCAGTATTCCCATGGGAACTGCACGGACTAGTTGTAACCTTTTTTATTTTATCTTTTTCTTTCAAAAAATGTAGCTGACACCACTTGAGTCATAACAAAATAATGTAGGCACTACCCTTAGCTCATCATCTGTACATCACATGATATCATTTGAAGTCGACCACTTAATTATCATGAGACTTTGGTCTCTTTCATCATCTCTAAGAATTTCAATTTGTCCAATCTGTAAAATGAAGAAGGAAAATCCACTGGCCAGGGCTGTTTATAAATTAAGGAAATAACTGTTAACAAATTGTCTAGCACCTAGAAAGCATTCAACAAGGTACAACTTCCTACTCCCCTCAACCACCTCCTTTATGTAGTGGTTGGGGAGTTCACATGAAAAAAAATGTTCATAAAAAGGTTTTATAGCATGTAAAATGCTATCTGGATCACCTGTTTGTTAATTAGGAAAATAGCTCAGCCACAATGGAGGGTTGTGAATAAATTCCAAAAGTTACGGTGTGTTTTTGCATCTCGCATCTTGAGCCCCGTAAGTTTCATGCTGCCTGCCTCTTGAGAACAGATTCTCCCAGGAGATTCTGAACACGTCCTTGAATAACTCTGGACCAAAAATACTTCTGTAACAGTTGGCTCTTCTGAAACTATTCCCAGTGGGAAGGGGAAGGCAGGAAGCAAATAAACAAAGTGAATATGAAAATATGATAAACCTTAAAACATGTCTGTTTGGAAATAACTTTTCCTAGTGTGTGGCAACATAGGCATTCTCGGCCGTTTTTCAGTCAGATGTCTCATTAACCCTGGGCAAACACTGATCGTCACCCCATGTTTCTTGCTGACGGAAATGACCCCCTAAAATAGAGTCTAAAATTGACAATAATCTTTTTTATCTTAAGGGCTGATTGTTTTAATTAGGAGTCAAATAATGTTCATACATTGTTTTTGCTTGTTATATTGCATAGGTATATTTTAACTTGTAGATTCCTCTACCCATCTCTTTAATTTTTTAATTTTTGAAATTTATTTTTCTGATAGATTTTTCCAGAGTGTGAATTTTACTGATCGGATCCCTGTTGTGTTGTTTATCATGTTACACTGTTCTCTGTATTTTCTGCAAATTGGTAACTGGGTCTAGAGTCTTGGTCAATTTTAACGTTTTGATTAAGACTCCTTCACCCAGCAGGAGGCATACCAGGTCTGATTGCCTCTTTTATGGTGGAGTCTGCAGTCACTGATAATTATTGGCTATATCCATTCATTCATTAGGACTTGCAAAATAATTATGTTCTAATTTTTTTTTATTCCTTCTTCATTTTGGGGGCATTCATTACTGGTCATTGAGACACAAGAGATTTTTCCTGGGACCAGAAGCAGGGTGGGCTTCTAGGCAAGACGTCCCTTCCTAATTAAAAGAGGTAACAGTGGCGTGTGTGCTCATATCTTCCCATTTACAGGCATTGCTTTATGAGGCCCTGATCCCTGGAGCTGTCCCAGCCATCTTACAATCATGTTGAGACATTGCCAATAGGCTAAGGAGGCAGATTTTTAAAAAATCAGAAAAGACTGGAAATTTTCTGATGCATTTGAATTGTGAACCAAATCTCTGAACTTATTGTTATCTCATAATATAACCCATGTTATTTTAAGCCACATTGATTCAGTTATTATCTTACCTGCAGCCAGAGGCATGCTGAGTAATACAGTCTCAGAGGCAGGCTAGTTATATTCTTATGGTGCCCTGGTACGCTGGGACACCAACGTCCACCCTCAGCTACTATGTGGTGACCCACATGGCAATACATTCTAGTATGGACTTGAGTTACATGAGTGGAGCCAGTAACTGACCCATCTAAATCAGACCCGCCCCTCACTGTAAACACCTCTGACACTTGATCCATACAATTGTAAGTTATAAGCATCTTATGGAATGCTCTATTTAGAGCTGAAAAATATCAACAAATGTATTCCTCTCATTATACAGAAGAAGGCTAAAAGGATAAAATGATTGCATGCCCAAGTATGGGACCAGTAAGATTACAACATGTTCATTCAGTGTTGCATATGGTGATAAGAAGTGTCCTAACATGGTGTCACTGATATTTGGTCTATGCCTCCTTTCAGATCGATTCTTTGCCAACATGTCTATTTTTATTGAATCTGGTTCCACCTATCCCCATATACTGTCTTGTGACTTCCCATTCAAATATCTAAGGCCCAAATGTTAACTATCCCCTCACCCAGCTGAGATTCTTAGTATCCTTTCTGTGTCTGAGATCGTATAGTTATCTAGGAAAATAACACAGATTCTTTTCAACTAAAAATAATGAATCTTAATTCAGAGGAATTTGTAAATTCTTTGGGAACACAGTCTGTTTTCCCCAAATTTATGATAGGAAAAGAAGACTTTCTGGGCTTTTTCCTACCTAGGCCTGTCTTTGCCCACTTCCTCATAGGTCACGCGCAGGAGGAAGAAATGTTTTCTGTTTGACTGTTTTTGTGTGTTTGTACTTAATTTTATTTATTTATTTATTTATTATTTTTTTGGCCATGTCGGGTCTTAGTTGCAGCACGCGGGATCTTTGTTGAGGTGTGCGAGATCTTTCATTGCGGCGCGTGGGCTTCTCTCCAGTTGTGGCATGCAGGCTTTCTCTCTCTAGTTGTGGCGCAGGGGCTCCACAGCATGTGGGCTCTCTAGTTGAGGCATGCGAGGTCAGTAGTTGTAGTGCAGGCTTAGTTGTCCCGCAGCATGTGGGATTCTAGTTCCCAGACCAGGGATCGAACCCGGGTCCCCTGCACTGGAAGGGAGATTCTTCACCACTGGACCACCAGGGAAGTCCCTGTACTTAATTTAAAAAAAATAAAATTATAATTAAAGAAATGTTTTGCTATTTTTCTCTTTTATCCTGCTTCTCATTCAGAGTTAGAGTTGTGAGATTTAGCAATTAAAAATACAGTCTGCCAAGACTTGAACAGACCTTTTTCCAAAGAAGACATACAAATGGCTAACAGGCATATGAAAAGATGCTCAACATCACTAATTATTAGAGAAATGCAAATCAAAATCAAAATGAAGTATCACCTCCCACCTGTCAGAATGGCCATCATCAAAAAGTCTACAAATAATACATGTTGGAGAGGGTGTGGAGAAAAGAGAACCCTTGTACGTTGTTGGTGGGAATGTAAATTGGTGCAGCCACTATGGAAAACAGTATGGACGTTCCTTAAAAAACTAAAAATAGAACTACCACATGATACAGCAATTCCACTCCTGAGTGGAAAAAAATGAAAACACTAATTTGAAAAGATGCGTGCACCCCAGTGTTCATAGCAGCACTGTTTACAATAGCCAAGTCATGGAAGTAACCCAAGTGCCCCCCAATAGATGATTGGATTAAGAATATGTCGTCTGTATATGCAATGGAATACTACTCAGCCATTAAAAAAATGAAATTGCCATTTGCAGCAATGTGGGTGGACCTAGAGAATATTAGGCTTAATGAAATAAGTCAGACAGAGAAAGACAAATACTATATGATATCACTTATATGTGGAATCTAAAAAATTATACAAATGAATGTATATGCAAAACAGAAACAGACTCACAGATATAGAAAAC
>NC_138895.1:79715012-79800040 GCF_965194825.1 Balaenoptera physalus | reverse complement strand
ATTTTACAGTTTTATGTATTGCAAATTATAGAAGTTGCTTGGGAATAACTTCTCATAAAAAGACCTTTAAATGATTTAGATATGATAAACGCCCTCTTCTCTTGTATACCTTCATCTACTAAAGTAAGGATGGAGATTATATTTTATGTAACTTGTATTTTATCATCTCTATCCTTGCTTTATGTATATGTATGTTATATAAATACATAGTTATGTATTTGTTTCATGGATTTATGTACTTCATTTTAATTGTGTAATATAATACAATTTTTTTTTAAATTGCTTTCACGTCTAAAATTTGAAAATCTTTCTGGTTAGTGTACGGAGCTGTAGTCCATTTTCTATAGTTTTTATGATATGGATTAATGATAGTTTATATAAACCTGCTTTTAATAGAAATATAAAATTATACTTTATCAAATTTCAATCCAAGCAGCATTTTATGAGAATATGTATATCAATTCCATCAACTTGCCGACAACATGTATAATAGTTTTTTAAAAAACCTGCTAACCTATTTTGTAAAAAAGTTTCCTCACAATTTTAATTTTCCTAATTAGCAGTTAGATTAAGTATTTTTTAAATTTTTACTTACAATTTGTAGTTTCTTTTCTTTGAAAGGATGCTTAAATTGTGGAACTTTTAAAAGTTATATGCTTTTCAGATTTATTTGAAGAGGTTCTGTACATATTTTGGACAATTTGATATATTCCAGCATATATTTTTTCTCAGCACTTTACTTGTCTTTTGATGTGTTTATGAGATAGTTTTTCACAGAAGTGAAGTTAAGTTTGATTCAGTTGAATTTTTTGATTTTTTCCTGTATTGATTTTGCTTTTTGTGTCTTTTTACAGGCAGCTTCTTTATACTAACATTATAATCATACAGTATTCTCATACAATTTCTTTTAAACTTTTTGAAGTTCTTTTTTAAGGCTGTGTGCTTAAATCACTTATTTATTTGTCTAAATGTATGAAGTGTTGGTCAATTTTATTTTATTTTTTCAAATGTATGACTAAATGATCCTAAACCGTGTAAAGGACTAATTTACTCCTTTCCTACGACAGAGGTTTCTTGAGTGATCCTGCAGATAATGCACGGTGCAGCTCACTAGGGGGCACCATTCACATAGCCGTCAATATGGACTCATCTCTTAGGGTTGTATAACAGATGTCTCACCCTTCACTGTCCACCATTAACTGAATTTTCAAGTGCAAGAGAATTTATTAATGGACTCCCTTATCTGTTCTAATGATCAGTTTGTATGCAGTTTACACTTATACTACAATTCTTTAATTAAACTTTAAAATAATTTTTTGTTTCTCATCAAACTAATCTCATTTATATTGAAATATTAGCTATCTTATTCTATTTTTTTATTGAAGTATAATTGTCATACAACATAATATTAGTTTCAGGTGCACAACATAATGATTCGATGTTTGCATAATTTACAAAATGATCTCCACAATAAGTCTAGTTGCCATCTGTCACCATACAGAGGTACAAATATTTTTTCTTGTGGTGAGAATTTTTAAGATTTGCTTTCTTAGCAACTTTCAAATTTGCAATACAATATTATTGACTATAGTCACCATGCTGTTCATTACATCCCCATGACATTTCTTTTATAACTGGAACTTTGTACCTCTTGATAGGCTCTGCTATTCTTATGCATTTTCTGTTCCATATGAATGTTAAAACACTTTATCAAACTCCATGAAAAATCCCATTAGGATTTGATTAGGATTGCTTTGGATGCAGAGATCAATTTAAGGAGGAAAAGGTCTTTACAATATTGATTCTTGTCATCCTTGAACTAACTAGATTTCTTCATGTACTCAAGTATGTTTTTTTTTGTTTGTTTTTTTAAGTGCTTCTATAGCACCTTGTATTTTTTTTTTAATTTTATTTATTTATTTATAGCTGTGTTGGGTCTTCATTTCTGTGCGAGGGCTTTCTCTAGTTGCGGCAAGTGGGGGCCACTCTTCATCGCGGTGCGCGGGCCTCTCACTATCGCGGCCTCTCTTGTTGCGGAGCACAGGCTCCAGACGCGCAGGCTCAGTAGTTGTGGCTCACGGGCCTAGTTGCTCCGCGGCATGTGGGATCTTCCCAGACCAGGGCTCGAACCCGTGTCCCCTGCATTGGCAGGCAGATTCTCAACCACTGTGCCACCAGGGAAGCCCCTCAAGTATGTTTTTTAACTGTGTAGTTAGATGAGAATATTTTGTTTTTCTTCCATAATATTTTAAGGAGATGAAATATATTGATATATTTTCTAATGTGGAATCTTCCTTACATTTTTGGAACTAAAATGGTTTCATTTAAACTTGGTCTTTATTGCTTTTTAACATATTGCTGAGTTGTGTTATTAATGCAGGGACACTCATTACCTAAGTACTCATAATGTGAGTCAGCATTTGAGGTTGCCTAGGAAGAACCAAAAAAAAAAGAAAATACTGATCTGATGAATTATGTTAATTCCCACTCAAACATCCCTCTTCTTTTAACACTGGGTTTCTATCGTTGTTCATATAGTAAAACTTACTCTATCTCTTGTGATTGTCAGATATTCTAGTCATCTGATAAATACAATAGGAGTATAAACAGATTGCAAAGTAAAATTTTAGATATCACAGAAGATGTAGACATTTAGGAGTTAATAATTTGGGCATTTGTAGAATGCCCAAATCATTAGTTCATTCAATAAATATTAATGAAATATTAATGAATCAACTACTATGTGTCAGGAATTATTTTATCTGTCAGGATTTATTTTGTCTGTCAGGATATAATAGTGAAACCAAATGAGTAAGATCCCAGCACCTCATAGAGATTATATGGTATTGGGAGATACAGATAATAAACAAATTATAAATAAAAATAAAGTACCAGTTAGTGATAAATGTTATAAAGGTCTACAAAAGCAAATAAAATCAGAGTAAAGAGACAGAGTGTGACGGTGGGAGAGGGGTTATTTTAGAAATAATAGTCAGGGATATCACGCAAAAACAATTGAGAAACATTTTCATATTTCAACCAGATAAAAAAATTAAAGAGGATAAATGATGAATGAAAGATATATGTTTTAATATCAAATAATAAAAGGTCATTAGAAAAGGTATCAAAACTCTCAAAAGTATTTTGCAAAAAGCAAATGTTCTACCCCAATGATAACTTCCAGCAAGCAAACATGTAGCAAGTGAACAAAAAGTAAAATTCTGGCATGTTATGGTTTTAGGAAAATGACAATAAGAACAGCAATAATTAATACATTTCGAGTTCTAATATTTAAGATTTCTAGTAATTGCATCATAGTGAAAACACAAATTTCATTAAATATAATAACATTGAACTATATAAATGTAAATGATTTTGTCAAAGTAAAACCAAAATAAACTAAACTTTTCTTTATGATTTTCTCTGAAATGTTGGTCAGTGTTTTAATTTATTGCAATTTAGTAGCATTTCTGAGTCTCCATAGACTCAGTTATGAAGGGCTCTGATTTTTAATTAGAATTTATGAATTTGCATTTGTAACATACTTTGACATATTTTTATTTTTGCTACTTTATTCCAGTGTGGGCATTGAAGGTTTTGCAGGCTTTGTAAAATGTGTAGTGGAACTTTCATCTTTTTCTTCATTCTAGAAAAATGTATGTAATATTGGGATACAAATATTTTTAACATTTGATCCTATAAACCTGTTTGTGTCCTAGGTCATTTTAGGGGTTAATAATTGACTAACTTTTAAAACTTTTCTTTTTTCCCCTGTATTCAAGTGGTCTAATTTGAATTGGATAACTTTGATAATATTTTCTTAGCATGGTGTCTAAATTGACTAGGTATTAAAATGTAATGTTATATTATTGTGCATATTATTATCTTATAATGTAAAAATTTTGAAGTAAACTTTCTGTACATTGAAATACACAAATCTTAAGTGTGTACTCTTAACAAGTGCATGCACCCATGTAACCTATCTCTGTTTCAAGATACAAAACATTTCCATGATGTTTCTTTCCAGTCAACTCCCACTCCCACAGAGAGGCAACCACTTTTCTGACTTTTGTTCACCATAGATTAGTTATGCCTGTTCTAGAACTTCACCTTAATGAATGCATTCTTTTGTGTTAGGCTTGTTTCACTCAGGGTAATTCCTGTAAATTTCATTCACACAGTTGCTGGTTCACTGGTCGCTCTCTCTCTCTCTCTCTCTCTCTCTCTCTCTCTCTCTCTCTGTGTAAACATCAGCTAAAACCTCTTCTCAGTTCTTTCAGTTTCCAGCTTCTGTTTCTTCACTGGGTGCCTTGACATTTCCCAAGATCTCTGACACATGGTTTAGAGCCAGAGATTACATATGGGGTTTTAGCACTTCTGCCTTCTGTAGCTCCTTCCCTTTTACCTCCCCCTCTAAACATCCCTCTGTTCTTAGAGACTTTAACTCTTTCCTTTGACACCGCAAGCCAGTAAGATTGTAACTTTCTGCCACCTTTCAGGTAGTCTGAAGAGTAACCTCATGCAGGAAAAAAAAAAAAAAAAGCCACAGAATGTCACATCTCTCTTGGTACAGTTGATATCTTTCTCCAAATTCTTCCTACTTTTAATTACTTTCAAAACGGGTGGTTGTTGTTGCTTTTTTAATCTTTTTTCCAGATTTTATAAGTGTTACTTGTGGGCACGGTAGTTTCACCAAACCACTTCACCATTACTAGAAGCTGTATGGACATGACATTATTTATAAAATCTTCTTTGTGGATAGTAATCTGTAAATATTTCCTCTCCAAGTATCCATCTCTTTGACTTTTTGTTTTATTTCCCAAGGGCTTTCTTTGAATTTGTCTTTAGACTGTTGAATTGATATTTATTCATATTTCAGATGATATTGTTCTCATTTTATAGAAGCAGTATCTGCTCTAATCTTTCTGGGGACATCAATTATTTTTTAGAAGTTTTATTCTGTATTACACATGAATATTTCACGTAAGAGGCAGCATGGAATGGGAATGCAATCTGGGCCTATATTTTTACCTCTAAAAATCTATGAGAATTTGGAAAAGCTTCTGTGTGACTCAGAGTCCAGCCAAAGAAGATAAAATATTAGCCATAAATAATAGAGATGGGTTTTGTACAGGGACTTGGATTCACAGGCGATGAAAGAGGTGGAGGGGCCCAAGCAGTGGAGAATGAGGCAACTGAGGTATTAGCAGGAGAGGAAGCTTCTATTACCTCTTTGTGGAACAAAGAGAGGAGATGGTGTTACCAGAGTCTGTGCAATAAACCCAAAAGAAGAAAGCAAGGTGCACCTGCCTACTGAGAGATGAAGCTTCACGTCAGAGGCAGCGGCTGTTAGACTTACAACCTGAGGCAGAAAAGCGAAAAGAGAAAAGTCCTTGCTTTTCTTTTCTCCTTCCTTTCAATGTATTTCTAGTGCCTCCTGTTGGCCAAACCTGGAAAATATCTGATACAGCTGCTTGGGCAATGTGGCCTGAAGACAGGGATCAGAACACGGAAAGGGCCAGCAGTAGATATGAGAGCAAACAGTGCTGGGCACAGCACCTCTATTTAAAACTTGACTTATTTTGCTTTGAAGTGGGGATCTTAATGCCTAACATTATGCATTTGAGGGAAGATTATGTAAAATAATATGTGCCACTTCCTGGCTAAAACCTAATGAGTGATAAATGTTAGGTAAAACTTCCTCATATAAACTGCTTATACTTCTTTTTATTTATTATAAGAAGAGCCATATTGTTATTGAAAGCACATTATACAGGTATCTGTGTTGTAGACCGCAAAAAAAAAAAAAGACTACAAATTCTTCCCATTCCTTTATGTATACACTTTTATTTTTTGTTTTGTTTTGTTTTAAATTTGTTTTATTATTTTTTTAACATCTTTGTTGGAGTATAATTGCTTTACATTGCTGTGTTAGTTGCTGCTGTATAACACAGTGAATCAGCTATACATATACATATATCCCCATATCTCCTCCCTCTTGTGTCTCCCTCCCACCCTCCCTATCCCACCCCTCTAGGTATTTCCTTTCCCATATTAGGGAAGTTTTCAACTATAATCTCTTCAAATATTTTCTCGGTCCCTTTCTTTTTCTCTTCTTCTTCTTCTTCTTCTGGGACCCCTATAATTCGAATGTTGGTGCATTTAATGTTGTCCCAGAGGTCTCTGAGACTGTCCTCAATTCTTTTCATTCTTTTTTCTTTATTCTGCTCTGTGGCAGTTATTTCCCCTATTTTATCTTCCAGGTCACTTATCCATTCTTCTTCCTCAGTTATTCTGCTATTGACTCCTTCTAGAGTATTTGTAATTTCAGTTATTGTGTTGTTCATCATTGTTTGTTTCCCTTTTAGTTCTTCTAGATCCTTGTTAAACGTTTCTTGTATTTGCTCCATTCTATTTCCAGGATTTTGGATCATCTTTATTATCATTACTCTGAATTCTTTTTCAGGTAGACTGCCTATTTCCTCTTGATTTGTTTGGTCTGGTGGGTTTTTACCTTGCTCCTTCATCTGCTGTATATTTCTCTGTCTTCTCATTTTGCTTAACTTACTGTGTTTGGGGTCTCCTTTTCTCAGGCTGCAGGCTCGTAGTTCCCGTTGTTTTTGGTGTCTGCCCCCAGTGGGTAAGGTTGGTTCAGTGAGTTGTGTAGGATTCCTGGTGGAGGGGACTGGTGCCTGTGTTCTGGTGAATGAGGCTGGATCTTGTCTGTCTGGTGGGCAGGAGTGCATCCAGTGGTGTCTTTTGGGGTGTCTGTGACCTTATTATGATTTTAGGCGGCCTCTCTGCTAATGGGTGTGCTTGTGTTCCTGTCTTGCTAGTCATTTGGCTTGGGGTTTCCAGCACTGGAGCTTACTGGTCATTGAGTGGAGCTGGATCTTAGCGTTGAGATGGAGATCTCTGGGAGAGCTTTCACCGATTGATATTATGTGGGGCCTGGGAGCTCTCTGGTGGTCCAATGTCCTGAACTCAGCTCTCCCACCTCAGAGGCTCAGGCCTGACACCCGGCCGGAGCACCAAGACCCCGTCAGCCACACGGCAGTGAATGTGGCAGTCTCCATTATGAAGTCAGATTATGAGGGTCTACCATAGCTGTTCAGCTCGAACAGGCTGACTTGGGAGCAATTTGTCTACGAGGCTGTCTCCAGCAGCCTGTGGCTAAAAGAGTAGGTCTCCTCACGCGCTGCCAGAACCTTAAACGTTTATACAGTGGTCTTCACTGGGTTCAGTCACGGATTCGCTACAGATGGTCTCAAGAACACCTTACTCTCTCAAGGTTGTGTGCTTGAAACAGCTCCTAAACCTGAGGGTCTACAAGCTGCAGGAAGACGAGACCGCCCGGGGAGGCCTGCAAGCCGTGATTCTTGCCACAAAGACTGCTGCTGCTGCCGTCGTGACATCCGGCTTCCCCCGCCGCTCGGCAGTGAGTTTCCAGTGAAGCTTTCTCTCTGTGCTGAGGAGATTCATGCTACCTGAGTTGCCCAAAGCCATAGAGCACTTAAATGCTTAAATGTTGGGGCGGGGATACAAACCCAGCAAATCTGGCTCCGAGGTCGGTGTTACCTCACCCTGTCTGAAGCAAGGTCCTGGAGCAACACCCCACTGTGTGCGGCAGACAGTGGGCAGGACCTATGTACACACCTTTAAAATGTTAAGATACTATTTCTTTCCAACTTGATCTATAGATTAAAACTTGTCCTAAATAAACATATGAAAAGATGTTCAACACCAAAGGTTATTAGGGAATTACACATTAAAACCAGATATCACCATGCACAGACTAAAATGGCTAAAATCTAAAACACAGATAACACCCAGGGCTGGTGAAAATGTGGAGCAACCAGAAATCTCATTCATTGTTGCAGGGAATGCAGAATGGTAAAGCCACTGTGGAGAATAATTCAAGTCAATTCATTTAAAAAATTAATTTGCATTGTGAAAAAAAAATGTGATTTTTCTGTGCCTTTCATCAAAAGTTAAAATCCTTCTCTTCATCCTTTAAATCCGGCCTTGAGCATGTGATGTGATTTGACCAATAGCACATCAACAAATGTGAAAAAACAGAAGTTTGAAATGTGCTTGTGGACTGGGGATTAGCTTCTCTACTACCAGAAATTCTATCACCACCAAGGGAGAAAGCCCAGGCTGGTCTAATGAAGGAGGTGACATCATAGAACAGAGACAAGCCATCCCAGCTTAGGACCCCTAGACCGGCCAACCCATTAGTTGACTAAAACTGCAAAAGTTACTCTAAGTAAGTCCAGCAGGAAAAACACCCTGCTGAATCCAGCTTAAATTGATAACCTACCGAATTATGAGTAAATGACATGAGTGTGGTTTAAAGCCACTGAATATGGGGTGGTTTGTCACACAGCAAAGGATAACTGATACCTCTGCCTCCTGGGTCTTGGTCACAGCTCTTCCACCAGCAAATTGTAACCCTGAGGAAGTCACGTCGAGATATGGTTACCAGTTTTCTTGATGTAAAATAAAGTAGCAGAGCAGAGAGCTAGGAGAGGCTGCACTTATTTCTAGTTTTCTTCCAACTCTGAAATTCTGTGATTATGCAGAAGGAAGTTTGATTTTTTTTTCTCATTTTTTTCCCTCAAAGTTATTCAAAGATCCGTTTCCTCTTTCCAAATAATCTAGCTTGGAGGATGGTTTATAAATATGTCATTGTGATAGCACAGATCTCCTGTCAATGAAATGAGCTCCAAATGTCTACATTAAAAAATTTACCAGAAATTCAAAGAACTCTCAGAGCTGACAGCTAATTCAGTACTAATGCTGTCTGTTTCCAATGCTGTCATCATTATACCATACTGCAGGAAACGGCTTGATTTTAAAATCTGAATGATTTAGGTTTGAATACCAGCCCTGTGGCTCTATGATTCTTAGAAAATTACTCAATATATGGTTATTGGCCAGAAGATACATATAAACATAAGAGGATATCTTCCTCTGAATTAGTATTCAGGGAAAGACAATAAAGATCGTGAAACATCCTACCTCTGCCATTCAAGTAATAAAAGTGGAAAGTAAAACTTCCAGTGGTTAGAAAGATTTTGCATCAATAGGGTATCTAAAAAATACAAAAAAACATGGAAATTTCTCAAATTCTCATTGGCAGAAGAATGGAAAAATAAGTTAATGTACATTAAGCCCAGTGTTAAAGCTGCTGAAATGGACAAACCACCCCTCCATTCAATATTGTGAATGAAACTTAGCTGCATAATTTAAAAAAAAAAAAGTTTCCAAAGGATTACATAAAATATGAGATCTTTTAAAATAATGTTAGAAAACCCAAATACCCAAATATGCTTTTTTTGAGTACATATAGATGTGGAAAAAATATTAAAAATACAAAGCAAGGGAATGATGAACACCAAATTTAGAATACTGTTTACTCAGGTGAGGGCAGAGGGCACAGAGGATGGAGACAGATCACACTGAGGGATTTACGGTTTTTGTTGGGTATACATTGGGTATAAAACTTTTCATTGTGCCTGTTATGAACAGAGAGTAGAGAAAAGGGGGCCTTGAATGGACCAATGAAGAGAGTGTCATGTATCAGGATTAAAATTAATTCATTTTTGTGTACTTGTTGACCTTGAACCCATGAGAAAAAAGAAATAATTGATGACTTGAAACTATGTAGACTTCTGATTTTGAGTGGGAAAATGCATCAAATTATATATTCAATAAGATTCCAAAGTCATATAATGGTAAACAACGGTGAGAATAGGGAGAGGAAATGTGAGGCTCTGGATCATTTCTTCATTTGCCCCCAGACGTTATCTGGGATCTGGTGATAAATGAAAAGGTTTTTGGATGAATGAGGCTGTTGCTTTCTGCTGCCTTACATTTTACTGTCAATCTGCACATACTTAAGTTAAAAAATTTTTCTTCTCCGTGTCTCAGTGTCTGGCTCTGTGATCGGTAAATATTGTAATAGTAATACACAATAGTAATAGCTAAACTTTATTGAATGCTTATAAGTGTGTCTTAGACATTAACTCATCGAATTATCATAAATATTCTTTTTTTTTAACCCTCATTTTTACGGAGGAGGAAAAAGGCTCAGAGAGGCTAAGGAAATTGCCCAAGAAGTGACAGAGAAGGGATGTTAATCTAGGCAGTGTGCTCCAGAGACTACATTCTCAACTGCTGCATCCTCCTGCCTCTTGGTACCACATGCACTTAATCCATGTTGAATAGATGGATAAGGAAACCCAGAGTCCACCATGCTCTGATGAACATGGAGGGTTTCTCCTGCAGAGAAGCTGTTTAGTAGTCCCCAGAATTCTCTAAATAAAATCCATCTCCTCCACCTGGTGCTCATTGCTGAGGTCCCAACATTCTTTGTGCCCATAGTTACATACCATATTATTCCTGACACACAAAATATAATGATGCTTCTGAATACATTTTTGAATGAGTGAATATGAATATCTGTTCCCTGGGGCTAGTATCTGGGGCTATTGTCTTCTTAGTGAGAAGGAGACCTTCACCAGTCTGTAGTGTAAATGACCTATTTCCTCAAGGATGTCAATAGACACTGCCCTCGTGGTTCAGATGAATTGGAGTCACTAACACTGGACGCTCGTGCCAGAATCTTTCCATCAATAGAAACATCTCTGGCAATCCACGTTCCCACTTTAAAGAAATACTGAATATATCCAAGAGGAAATGAACCAGAGGATCTAGCAGTAGATGAAATCTAAGTTCATAAAGTATCGTTACAGACATCAGAAAATGCATTCCTCTCCCTTCAACCTCACCTGCTCACAAAGTGGATACTGGGCTTCTGGAAGCTCCCGGTACATACAGAAACAAGAAGGCCTCAGCTGCTGAGACCCTGTGTGGCAGAAGGCAATGCTATGTGAAGGGAGCTGGGAGGGTTGTAAGCAGATGCTGAATTCCAGCAACTCAATCTACTGGCAGTTTGTACTTAAGAAAGTTAGATAGCCTTTTGGAGCCTCAGTTGCTTCACTTTAAAAATGAGAATCCTGTATCAAACACAAGCTTTTATAAAAACTGAATGGGACAAAGTAGACGGTTCATTCCTACTATCTTCAAGGTAGTTTTGATGCAGTGACCTGGCTACTTATTTACATGCTTAGCAAATATTTGTGGAAATGAAATCTCTGTGGAACTAATATCCTAGATGGGAAATCAACAAGAAAACTATATATATATATATATATATATATATATATATATATATATATATATAAATAATCCTCAAAATATAAAATACAGTAGGTAATATGGATTGGAGAGAAGGCATGAGTTTAGAATTAGGCATATATTCAAATCTTAACACTGACTTTTGTGTAGTCTGGGCAAGTCAGTTTGCTTCTCTGCCCTCAGGGTTGCCTTCCAGGTTGAATGAGATGGTATCAGTGAAAACATGGAGCACAACTTCTGAACCTTAGTAGATGTAATCAGTGCAGTTACCTTTCCTCATGCCTTTTGCCACAGAAGAGCAAGCTAGCATGTTGGCAGGCATCCAGGGGCATTGACCAATTAGTCATGATAGTCACTTTACTCCTTCCTCTGGACCCAGAGAGGGCAAATGCGATTTGAAGAAGGCTCCCGCCGCATGAATAAGAAGAGCTTTGGATAGGGATTCTGTGGCTCCATCCTTCCCGAGGGGATGGGCAGTCCCCAGGTGTGATCAGCCTTCTGCCTGCCGTGTTGTCAATATTCTATGGGACTTACTGGTCACCTACATGCACAGGTCTCTTAGATAATAATAATTACTAACAACCAATATTTATTTAACCATGAACAAGGCACTGTTAGAAAACTATTATGATCTCTTTGCAATAAAAGAGAAATCTGAGGCTTAGAGAGCTTAAGTCACATGCGTCCTAAATGGTTGGATTTGAACTCAGCTGATTATACTACACTACATACTCTGCTAGAGTTATCGATCCATGCCAAGTATTTTACAATTAAAAAAAAAAAATCTCTGAAAAATCCCACAGTCTCTTCTTCTAAAACCAAACCCTTGCCCATATACCAACAGGGGTGAACTATTCTCACTTTAATCCTTAAACATAACCCTAGATCTCACCTGAGTTTGAGTCACATCTCCACTTTATACTGACACCATATCAACTGCAATTACTGAAGCATGGTTGTCCTACCATCCTTACCAACACAGCCTCCCAGATTCACAGTGCTCTCCTCCTCCTTCCCAGCAGCCCCCAGAGTTGGTTTGCAGTTTTGGTATTCTCACCGCACTGTTCCTGCACCTCCCTGGAGGGATTACTTTGTCCTTGGCATTTCACAGTTCAAACCTGAGCCTCTTGTCTTCTGAGCTAAGCTAGTGCTGATCCTGCTTCTATGAACCTACACCTTGGTAGTAACATGTGAGTGCATGCAATCGGGCTTAACCCTAGGCAAAGTGCTTTCATATATATAATATATGTATATTGAAGCTACTTCACAAGAATAAAATAAAATAAGAAAATATGTGGAAAGTGTAAATTTAAAAAGACATAAAGAATCCCAAAGAAACTTACCAGAAGAATTGGAAATAAAGTTTCTCATTTGATCATTATAGCAGAGGTACTCATGTATTTTGGCATCCCATTAGTTTAAAATCAAATTTATTTTCCAGCTCTGCCACTCACCTGCTACATGGCTGGGTGGAAAGTCCCTTATCTTCTGTAAGTCTCCATATCCATACAACAAGAATCACATCAATCGTTCCAGGCTACAGTGACGATTAAATCATTTAAATATAAATAGCCTACTGGTATGTTTTGTACATTTTTTAAAAAAGAATCAAGAATTCTTCCCATTTTATAAGCAAGTTACCTGAAGCACAGAAAGACCAGGGCTCTGCAAGTTCGTAGGACGCATTAGCATTCTTTTTTCCAAAGCAGAGGTCAGCAAACTTTGCCCATGGGCCAGATCCTGCCTTCAGAAAGAATGTTCTGTTGAACTCCGTCACTCTTACTTGGTTATGTAAAGTCAAAGGCTGGTTTTGCTCTACGGCAGTAGAGCTGAGTAGTGGGAGTACAGAGACCATATGACCCACAAAACAAGTTTCCTTCACCCTGAACCTTCAGGTTTAGGTTCAGTAGAAAAGAATGGAAGCAAGAACCAAGCTAGAACCATGTTAGCTCCAGGAAGTACACTTGTGCCTGGATGATTAAAATGCTTCCATATTTATCCTCTTCCATGGACAAGCAAACTTGCTAATGGGGTGTGTGTGTATGTCTGTGTGCATGTGGGAGAGAGATGAGAGAGAGAGATTTAGAGGAAGAGATAGAGAGTGTGTTAAAGGCATAGAAAAAAAGTTGTAAATAGAGAAATGGGAAAGAAGTATTAGCTGTACTTTTCACCACTTGAGTTTCCTCCACTTGTGGTCAAAGTGCTATATTTATGAGTGACAAAGGTGCCCACTCCCATCTGTTAGCTCAGTATGTGTTCACCAATACACATTCCCATGGCTGATTTAAAATAAGCTCAGGCTGCAGAGACATATTGCGCATAAGAAATATGTTACGTTGCTTATATAACATTTCTTTCCCAAATTACCCAATGCATTGCCAGTTCAGAGGCAAGCAGCACAGGAAGGGGGTCCTGCCCCTCTCAATGTGGTAAAAAGGGGCAGTGCAGGGCAGCACCTTTGGAAGCAGACAGATCTGAGTTCAAATATTCTCTCTGCCATGTATTAGCTCTCTGACCTTGGTCAAATCACTTAACCTCTCTGAGCTCCGCATTTGTAAAAAGCCTCGGATGTGCCATGAAACTCTCTGGGTGTTATTTTCACATACAAAAATGTTGAGATTATACATATTGAAGTGCAGTGTGATGGAAGATGCATTTTAGAAAGATTTTTCTAGCAGTAGTCTGTCTCAGGGAAGGGACAGGTGCTGGTGATTGATAGAGATTGTACGCTTAGAGTCTGTTTCTAGTTTAAAGTCTGTTTCTAGTTTCCTCGGTGAGAATCTTAGAAGAAAGGTTGGGTTTTCTGAAACCATTATACATGGCTTCCTGACTTGTAGCAGGAACACAGAAGCAACTGGAACCAACTTTGCCTGAAAAAGGCATGGATGGCTTGACAGGGGAGCTTCAGCACTTGGATGATGAATAGGAGTTTTACAAGCAAGAAAATGATGATGAGGCATTCCATGGAGAAGGGAAAGAGAATACCAAGGAGAAAAAGCACAGAAGTATGTGCCTTATGAGGATAAGGTGCAGTTATTTAGTGAGGTTAGAGTGCCTGGGATTTAAGAAGATGTGTGGAGAGGTTGGGGAAGGATGAATGCAGACAGCGATAGGAGCTGAGAACGACTAAGAACAGGGACAGATTGATCATAAAAGTTCTGATTTGGCTTCCATGTTTTTGTTTTTGTTTTTCAAAATAGGCCAGTTCACTTCTGAATACCTATGCCACTGACTTACAAAAGCAATTCCAATTTCCATATTAACACTAGGTCAGCACACCACCCTCTTCACCCACCGCCACGATTATATTGTGTGTCTTTTTCTGTGTTTCCCAGCTGGCAAACACTTTGTCTTTTCCATGACTTTGATAACTGCTTCTCTCCACTTCCCCTACACTCCTGATTTTTGACGTCTCAAATTTCCTAACTCACATGTTTCTACTCAGGACGACTCGATGCTTTTTGTTTGTTTGTTTTTAATTTTATTTATTTATTTATTTATGGCTGTGTTGGGTCTTCGTTTCTATGCGAGGGCTTTCTCTAGTTGCGGCAAGCGGGGGCCACTCTTCATCGTGGTGCACGGGCCTCTCACTATCGCGGCCTCTCTTGTTGCGGAGCACAGGCTCCAGACGCACAGGCTCAGTAGTTGTGGCTCACGGGCCCAGTTGCTCCGCGGCATGTGGGATCTTCCCAGACCAGGGCTCGAACCCGTGTCCCCTGCATTGGCAGGCAGATTCTCAACCACTGCGCCACCAGGGAAGCCCTCGATGCTTTAAGATTGTGCAATTCCACAAGTCTCAGATGAGCTGACACTGTCCCCAGACCCACGCAGCTCAACCTCTTTATCCCACCAGCAGAGTCATCTCCCACTGCAACCCGTCCCCACCCGGTGAAGAACCACAATATCAACACTTGGTGTTCCTTCATCCTCTGCTCTGACCACCAGTTGAGGCGCGAGGTGGGTGCTGGTAGAGCTCAGGTGAAGTGGTGACTAGGGAGAAATCACACCAGTCCCTTCTGACCCCCAGTCCTCTTCATGACGTGGAGTTCCGAAACTTCTGTTCATTTTAATGTAGATCAGTGTTGTCCCCAGCGCCCCAGGTGGCATACATGTGACTGACTAGAAGACTCTTGGGAGGGAATCCATGGACTTAACGTTTCTCTCAGACTGCTAGATTGATGTGAGAACAAGTGTGATCCAATTTCTCATTCCCTCAGGGGTGTCCAAAGCTTTTCTTGGGCCAAGTAAACCTTTATCTTTAATTTGTCTGAATGATTCCAAAATTAGTAAAAATGATGGCCCATACATATTAAATCCAGCACTAAGTGTCCTCTTTTGGAAATGGCTTAAGACCACATTGGTTATCCCATGTTGGTGAAAATAATTAATTTTGATGGTTTTCTCACTGTGTACATATATGTAGTAATATGGGAGCCATTTACCTGCACATGCACACATTAATTACCTGCTCACAATTTTTCAGGGTATTTTTCATTCTTTAGGTAAAGAAATAAGGTAAGAAAGTTTATCTATTTTTCCCAACTTTACTGTAATTAGTGCAGAGGGTGGATATGTGGGACGGGGCCTGCGGGTTCAGTTTTTCCTGGAAGCTACTCAAGTGCTGTCTCACCAGACCATACCCTTCATTCATATTTATATCTCTTCTCACATCATTTGTCGTAGATCATGGAACCTAGAATGTCATTACTTTCTGTACCCATGATGTTAAAGATAAGGAATCAGATCATTTTCCTAGAGCCTGTTGTTTTTTTTCTTTTTTCCATTGGCCATAAAAGAGAGAGATGAATGAGATCATTAGGCTTCGGGCTTTGGGTGTGGAGCATAATGAGGTTTCCGTATTGAGTGAAGTATTTACTTGAGACAGTATTGATGAGAGAAATGAAACAATTGTCTCAACCATTGTGGGTAAGACAGAAGTAGGGGTGAAAGTCAGGGTGTAGATCCTCAGAGATTATATCAAACAAGGTAAATTTTGACATGAGCAAGACTAGTTATAGTGTCCTCTGTACAATATGCTACAAGACAAGAGTCGGGCTAAGTGTGTGAGGCATTCTCGAAAGCACTATGTTTATGCCATAGTACTATATTACTTTGTTTTATATAATGTGCTTTGTGGAGAATGATGATCCACCATTTAAATAAAAATGATCTCAAATCACTGACTGAGAAATTGAGGTTTTTCACTCATCTGAGAGAAAAAAAATATGAACTGTTTGATAAGTGTTAGTGATGGTGTAGGCAAGTAGGTATGTGTTCGCTGCTGGAGGAAAAGTAGACTTATACAGCCACACTGGAATTAGTTTTGAAAATTATATTACAATATGAAATTCACGGACAACATGCCCTAAAATAGTCATTTCTGCTGGCTACCCTGGGGAAAAATGAGAAGAAATGTACAACAGTGCTCATTAAAGCACTGTTTATAATACTGAGCATTACAAACTCATCTAAACGTCTAACAATAGAGAAATGGCTAAGTAGATATGTGCATTCATTCTTTATAATATCATGAAACAGTTAAAAGTAATGAGATATTTGGTTTTCTCTTTCTGACTTACTTCACTCTGTATGACAGACTCTAGATCCATCCACCTCACTACAAATAACTCAATTTCGTTTCTTTTTATGGCTGAGTAATATTCCATTGTATGTATGTGCCACATCTTCTTTATCCAATCATCTGTCGATGGACACTTAGGTTGCTTCCATGTCCTGGCTATTGTAAATAGAACTGCAATGAACGTTGTGGTACATGACTCTTTTTTTAATTATGGTTTTCTCAGGGTATATGCCCAGTAGTGGGATTGCTGGGCCGTATGGTAGTTCTATTTTTAGTTTTTTGAGGAACCTCCATACTGTTCTCCATAGTGGCTGTATCAATTTACATTCCTACCAACAGTGCAAGAGGGTTCCCTTTTCTCCACACCCTCTCCAGCATTTATTGTTTGTAGATTTTTTGATGATGGCCATTCTGACCAGTGTGAGGGGATACCTCACTGTAGTTTTGATATGCTAACACATATATATGGAATCCAAAAATAAAATGCATCTGAAGAACCTAGGGGCAGGACAGGAATAAAGACGCAGACGTAGAGAATAGACTTGAGGACACAGGGAGGGAGAAGGGTATGCTTAGACTAAGTGAGAGAGTGGCATGGATATATGTACACTACCAAATGTAAAATACATAGCTAGTGGGAAGCAGCCACATAGCACAGGGAGACCAGCTTGGTGCTTTGTGACCACCTAGGGGGTGGGATAGGGAGGGTGGGAGGGAGACGCAAGAGGGAGGGGATATGGGGATATATGTATATGTATAGCTGATTCACTTTGTTATAAAACAGAAACTAACATACCATTGTAAAGCAATTATACTCCAATAAAGATGTTAAAAAAAAAAGTAATGAGATAGCTGTATGTGCTGATACAGAAAGTCATCCAAGAGGTATTGTTGAGTGATGAACACAAGTGGAGCAATACATACAATGTGATACAATATATATACACATTCATATAATAAACACTTCATATTTTTTACAGAACACATATAATTAAAGGTCTGAAAGGGTATGCACCAACCCAAAATAGAAGGAGATCTTCAAAGAAGATTTTAACTTCTGATAGATTGCACTATTGACCCTGATTCTCCCTCCTTCTTATGCCCATGCCCTGAGCATGAGACTTTTAAGTTACTCTCACTAATGTGCAGGATATGTGTACTTGCTACTTGACTCTGGTTTAGGCATGCTTGCTTTGGCTCTTTTGTCCAACACTCCTTACAACAAGCCTATGAGGTGAATTTTATCAAGCATACTTTATAAATAAAAATTCTAGAGTTCAAAAAACGTAAAGAGTTTGCTAAAATTAGCATGCTATGGTCAATACTATGGTTAAAAGTCTCAAGGATTGCACATCCAGCAATGTAACAGGTAGAAAACCTTCCCTTCTGCCATAAATAATGAAAATAACTAGACAAAATATGTATGGAGAAGAAAAAAAAAACTGTTGTCAGACGTGGGAAAACTAAACTTTTGTGAATTAGACCATAAGGCAATACCGCGATCCCTAGGAAAATATAAGCCATGTGATGGCATCATCTTCCTGCCCAGGGGGAGGTAATGTTTGGAATGCAGAGCTAGCAGCGCACAAGGTCTCACTGAGATGAGCCACGGATAGGAATTCAGGGAGGCCAAGGGTGCTGGTATTTGGGGGGCAGAAGAGTGGGTTAGAAGAAGCTGTGTTGAGAAAGAGCTCCAAGAATATACACACATTTTCCTTGTGATGTTGGCTGAATACTAAGCTGGTCATGTGTAGAGTGAAACTCCTTTAAATCTGGGCAAAAGGCATATACTAAGGAGCTGTAAGCTGAACTCCAGAGAGCCACATATTAAGTAAGGATAAAGTAGACCTAGATTAAGGCTGCTCTAAGAGGAAAAAAAAAGAAGCCTTAAAAATCAAAAAATTCTGTGAGTATCTTAACTGAGTTCCAAAATTGGACTCAACACTCTTTATAAAAAGACAACTAACACTGAAATTCAAAATCAAAATATTTAAATGTAAAATAGCTAGAAGTGAAAGCATCAGTAAAATGACCCACATAAAGACACAAAAATAATCCAATAAATATGGACTCAGAAGTGACAGAGATGATGGAATTAGCAAATAAGGTCTATATAAAAAGAGCAATACAAATGCTTTTGGGGGTATTTAAAGGAAAATATGAACACAATGAAGAGATGAATGGAAGATATGAAAAAGGATAAATTGAACTTCTCAAGCTGAAAAAAAACCATGTATCATCAGAAATGAAATATCTTACAGATGATTTTAATAATAGATTAGATAATAGCAGAGAACCAGGAAACCTGAAGACATAGGAATAGAAAGTATGCAAGCTGAAGCACAAGCAGGAAAAAAAAATTGGAAAGAGATGAAAAGACTCACTGACCTTTAGAAATATATTGCTGGCTTCTTACCCCTCTGACTTTCATCCTCCCTGTGGATTTAAGGATATCCGGGAGGACAGCCTGGATTAAGGGCTACCAGGAGAAGCTACGTAATCTGAGGGACCCAGCACAAAATGAAAATTCAGGGTTCCTTGTTCCATAATTATTCCCCATTTCAAGACAGAACAGTAGAGCATTAAACCAATGAGAGGCTCCTCGAAGCCCGGGGCCCTGTGAGACTACACAGGCAGCAAGCCCATGGCATTGGCCCTGGGACTACCTTGAACTGTATCAGCCGGACTACTACTCCAGCTGATACAATTCAAGCCAACTTAAATGCTTAGTTAAAATACTACTAGAAGACAGTACAATCCTCCTTCAGGGCAGACATTCTGAATTATTTTCTCTTTCTTCCAGTATGCCTAGCATTATGCTTTACACTTTGTAAGCCCTTAAAGAAAGGGAGATGGAATGGCTAGTGAATTTACAAGGGGAGGATGTGGTCAAGGTCCACGACTCAGTAGATTTGTTTCTGACCGAATCACTTAAACTCCCATATACTCATATTCTTGACTCATAAAAATGAATAAAATCCCTATCTAATAGAGATCTTGTGTGAGAAAATATGAGATAATTTAGCTGTATTGTCTTACTGGTAAAACACTTTACAACTCTTAGTGCATGAATGGATGGTTTGATTGACACACAGCTGGTGTATGTCTACACTATACGGAATGAGGAGGGAGAAATACAGTAGACCCTGTCTTTCCTGTGATGGTGCCCGTACCCAAGTCCATAACACATGTCCTGTGATTCCCTTCCATCAAAGCCACCAAATAATCATAGCCAAACCCAACCCGAATTGTATTAGCCAGTATCAGACAGAAAAATAATACAATTCTTCTTGCAGTAATACACTTAAGAAGGCAATGTGACTCAGAAGAAACGACTCCTTCTGGAGTTAGCTTTGGTCTTTTCAGTAGCTATGAGATCCTAAGCATGTATTCAACGTTAACCTTTCTGAGCCTCTTAATACACTCCATAAAGTGTGCATAACAGCACAGTGCACCGCGAAGACTGGGCTGCGCTGAGTGCCAGAGTCTCCACATCAGGTTGATGCCGTATGCAAAGTAGTTTGTATAATAACAATAACAACAACCACCGCATCATCACAACATTTATGACGAGGATGTTTTTCTTTTTTTTTCTTTTTTTTTTTTTTTTTATAGGGTTGGTTAATACAAGTTCTTTTTATGGTTACAGAATAGTGGCCAAATTTGAAATTAATGAATCCCAGATAGAGAAATTGATCTATAGTCTGTCTCTCTCTTTTTTTTTTTTAAAGGGAACGCCATTTATTTATTTATTTATTTTGGCTGTGTTGGGTCTTTGTTTCTGTGCGAGGGCTTTCTCTAGTTGCGACGAGCGGGGGCCACTCTTCATCGCAGTGTGCAGGCCTCTCACTGTCGCGGCCTCTCTTGTTGCGGAGCACAGGCTCCAGACGCACAGGCTCAGTAGTTGTGGCTCACAGGCCTAGTTGCTCCGCAGCATGTGGGATCCTCCCAGACCAGGGCTCGAACCCGTGTCCCCCTGCATTTGCAGGCAGATTCTCAACCACTGCGCCACCAGGGAAGCCCCGAGGATATTTTTCTTTATAATGAATTGCAAACTGCAGTCTATGAAGCACTGGACCCCATTGCTCATCATCTCATAGAATCAAACTTTCCCTTTGCTATCATCTCACAGGATCAAACTTTCCCCTTTGCTTTCACTTTTTTTTCCCTCTTTGAATTTCTCTTAGAACGATTTAACTCAACAGAATTAAAATATATTTCTGGCTTTCTCTTATTAGGACCTGTGTTATCCTGTTGGTCTTTTAGGAGCTGAAGTTCCTGGGTCTTATCCATGATTTCACTAGTTAATGCCTTGTTAGAATTCTTGTTAATGTCAGACTTAATCAGGCTCAGTAGTTTAATAGTGCAGACGGTGATTATGGTGGCATTATTTTATGTTGCAAAACTTAAGTACATCATTTTACAGTTTTTAAAGTATCATTTTAAAATTAGAGGTCACCATTATGGTCTAATGTATAAAGTGTACACTCAGTATGGTACATTGGCATATTTTTTTCTGTTCAATTTATTCAGGAGAGAAGATCACGTTTTCCAAATGGGGAGTCTAATTTTCACAGAGAGTCACATTCAGAGACAAACATTTTATTTCATTCATGTATACATTCAATTTAGTCAGTCATTTATTCTTGAATCATTCAATGTGATCTATGGACTATAGTTCCAGCACTGTTTCAGGTGTTATTTAGACAAATGAGATGAAAATACTTGGGTTTTTCTATAAATGATTTCACTAGCACAATGTGATCTGAGCTCTAATTAAGGCTTTAACAAGTGCCCAGAGATCACAGAAGGAGGAATGCATAAGTCTACTTGAAGGCGATGGGACCTAAAACTTGAAGACTGAAGTTCGGAGAAGGCAGAGAAATAAGGATGATCATTCCAGGCAGAAGGCAACATGAGAAAAGCTATTTTTAACCTGTAACAATTAGGCCTGCATAGCGGTAAAAAAAGAGGCCATCTCATGAGGTAGTGGGCATCCTGTGTGTAGAGACGTTTAAACAATACATCCAGCTACCTATCAGACATACTGGAAAGGATAGTGGGTTGGCCTAAAAGCCTCCATAATCATTTTAAATCCTGAAATTTTAGATAGAGCTGTATTGGCATGCAATTTACTCCAAATAATTATTTGGAACAAAGCCAAGGAATGAACTGAAATCAGGTGGAGGAGAAAAAGCAACAGGCAAGGCCAACGAAGTTGTGCTGAGGGTCTGAGAGGTGAGGTCAGAGGGTGATGAGAAAAAGGACTCACAAAGCCAGAAAGCAAGAAGTTCTAGGGATTTCTTGCTGTCAAGGTGAGAAGTTCTGGACACAAAGAATCTGTCATGTGAAGACATCTAGAGATCCATTATTATGTGGCATGACTATTTTTTTTTTGGAGGTGGGGAGTAGACCAGACCTCTAAAAGGCACCAAAAAAAGATAATAAATCTATAGTTGGCTCAACAGAGCTTACAGAGGTGAGAGAGTTGGGTACATGGAATTATGAGTCATATACGGGTATAACAAAGGCTATATCCTACGGGGGTCATCATAGTCATCATCTAAATACTTCATGATACAACAGTTACTGCTAGTAAATCCCATTAGCATCGGAATCATACTAAGGTGTGCACAATTCTCTGCAGTTTTATATTCATCACATTTAACCTTCAAAGCAGTCCTGAGAAATGTGAACCATTGTTGCTCCTGTAGGTAAGCATATTGGCCCACAGTGTGTGTGACTTATTCAAAGTCCTGCAAGAATTAGGTTTTGAATACCGAAAAGTCAGCTTTGGCCCTCGCACTTTCTATCACGGTTTCTTGGAGAGTCTCAGGTGCATTTGTCAAATGGAGATAGAAATTATTCTAAATCCAGCTACTTCAGAGATTTGCTGTGAACATCCAGTGAGACAACGCATTTAAAAATGTTTCACAAACTATAAACAGTCAACCCCAAACAGTTAATGGGGTAATAGATGATGGCAAAGAAGGAGGATGAGGAGAAGGGGAAAGAGAAAGGAATCAGGGCTTAAAGGTATTTCTGATCTTTTCTTTCCACGGTCAGCATCTCCTGTTTCTTATATATTCCATGCTGTCATCATAGTGAGCTCTGGGTGATTTGCTCACAACCACCTTCCAATTCAGTATTTCAAGTCTGCTCTTTAACCCATGTTTTTATTATTATTTTTATTAATTTCAAGGACTACAGTTTTCTAATTTTCATTTTTATTTGCCCTTTTGTTCTTTTTTTTTTAATTTTTTAAATTATTTATTTATTTATTTATTTATTTATTTATTTTTGGCTGTGTTGGGTCTTCGTTTCTGTGCGAGGGCTTCCTCTAGTTGTGGCAGGTGGGGGCCACTCTTCATCGCGGTGCACGGGCCTCTCACTGTCGCGGCTTCTCTTGTTGCGGAGCACAAGCTCCAGACGTGCAGGCTCAGTAGTTGTGGCTTACGGGCCCAGTTGCTCCACGGCATGTGGGATCTTCCCAGACCAGGGCTCGAACCCGTGTCCCCTGCATTGGCAGGCAGATTCTCAACCACTGCACCACCAGGGAAGCCCTTCTTTTTTTAAAAAAATAACGTGCTGTACCCACTCATCTAGTGGCTTCAGTTATCTATTTTTTTAATCTCTGAATATTTTAAACAAAATTGTCATATAGTTCAGACAATATCATCTGAATTTTGGGGGGGACAGTTTCATTCATTTCCGAATCTGCTGATTTACTGTCATGGGGGCTGGAGATCAACAAAAGAAAAAAGGCATCTAATTTGGGAAGTAGGAAAGACTTTGGGTTGGAAGTGGGGGGTATGTGCGTGCTTAATATAAAAATTAGCTACAATTTCAGGAGCACTTAGTATTGTTAGGACAGACTTGATGCTAAGCACTTCCGTTGCAATAAATCATTTATTTCCTGTACTCAGTGAGCAATAAACCACCCCGATTTAAATATGAGGAGGCAAAGGATAGAGAGGTTAAGGAAGTCCCACAAGTCCACGCAGTGGGAAAGTTTAAATTTGAACTCAAATATATTCCTCCAAATTACAGCTTCTTAATCACTAAGCTATGGGCTAGTGAGTACAACCTGAACCAACAGCAATTCTCGGAAATTCTCTTTGCTGGCCCTCAGAAATACGAGAAAAGAGAAGTTCTCTATTTTAATGAATATTATAGGATTTTATTTAGCAAAAACATTTCCATTTTGAAAACGTGTAGACAGGTTTTGGAGAAAGTGTTATTGATTCTTTGCTCTAACATTCATTGTCTTGTCAACTTTTAAGTTACATGTTGAGAGGAAGGATCTGAGACAGGTAAACAGAAAGTATGGCTCTGCTGTGCTGAGGAAAACTTGGGGAAAAATCTCTCTGATCCTGGAAATGAAATTTCATATAATGAGACATCCTTAGAGTTATCACATTATTAAATAAAATTATATTTTAAATTATTTTTAATAAAATTATATTAAGTAAAATTATATTTAATCAGAAGAATTAATCTAAACTAGAATGAATTCACTTAAATTTATTTTAAAAATTTATGATGATGAAATGGTTGGTTTGAACTTTTGAATGATTGTTTGGTCAAACAAAATGGAGAATACACAGCTGGACACATCTGTGGGTGACAACACAAACCCAGCTGGACACATAAGAAAAAATGTATTGTGGCTCCTTTCTGTGTGGGACACCCCAAGGCATTAGAATCCGAGTTTGTTGCTGGTAAACTGTTGAGACAACAAACAAAAAAGAGAGCAACTTAGTGACCCACAGGAATCTGAGTTGGTACAGACATTCCCTGACACTCTGATTCATCTGAATCCTCAGTTTCTTAATATTTAAAATATATGCCATGAAAGAGGTTGCTGTATGCTGCTCTTTCCAGACCAAACATACATATTAGGAGTGTAGAACTTCACGTATGTGTGAAGATGTATTTCAGCGGTTCCCAAGAAAGATCATATGTGGTAGTCATGAAATTACTAAGAGGGATCCTGGGATTATTTTCAATAATTTAAACAGCCAAAAGGAATAGCATATTTAATCTTTAAAAAAAATCCCGAAATAAAATGCCAAGTTATTTCATCTTGGCAATAGTTATAACAACTTGGTGTGGTAACCTCAATTCTCCCCTGCAGATCTAGATATCTAGTAAATAGCAGATATGTCTGATTCATAATAAAAATACAGAATTAAAGCATTATTAACTATTAAAAAATGCTTAATTTTGGTATTGTGTGTATTTGTTTTTAATAAGTGGAGAACTCAGTTCTGATAAATGTAGAGTGAGCTTGGTACTGTTACTATACCTTTTTTCTAGAAAATTATTTTATATTTTAAAGTCATACCTATATTTGTTCCAGTATTCTACCTCTGAGGAACTATGTAAAGAAAATATGAAAGGGAAGACTATATACGTGGGAATGCTCACTTTCACTGGACTACTATACGTGATATCAAAAACCTAAGAGAACACAAATGACCAAGTGGGGACTGGTGAAACCAACTCTGCTGTAAGCATTCCCTGCGATATTGTGCAGGAATTGCAAATGTTAGTAGGAAGCAGCATATAGAAATATAGAAAAGAATTCTTATATAATGTTTAAAATTGAAAAGTAGATAAGATTATTTAATATACATAGAGAATAGACTAGAAGGGAAAACAAAACATAAAATCATTTTTAAAAATTAGTGTAGATTTTAAGATATGCACACAGTGTGCATATGCATATAGAATGGACTGGAAAGCAAAATTCAGGTCTGGAACTAATTTTTTATGGCTTGGGTATTAGTAATAGTATTGTTTCTTGTTAATTAGTGTGAAGATCAGTGTGTTTTTTTAAATTAGTGTGGACATTATTTGTTAGTGTATGTATTTCTCTTATTTTTTCGGGTGTTTGTAATGCCCTTATATTAGTTTTATAAGTAAAATATTAAAGTAAAAATGGGACTTAAGTTTCATTTACAAATATATTTTTGTTAGTAAAAGATTACAAAATATGGGAACTGTGCGAAGGAGTATTCTGTAATTTATGTAGGAAAAATGGACAAAGTATGTTTTCTGTGTCCTGGGATTTCTATTATTGACATAACTTTGTATTTGACAAGAAGCTTTTACCACCAGATTCCCACACCATGTCTGGCTCAGAAGTAGGGTTCAATATTTGCTACATGAATGTTATCAGCTTCTAGTACTACAGCCCTCACCATATGAGATTTAAATCTACAGGTAAGTGAAGGACTTACCTGGACCCACAGAGTGGGTCACAGTGGCCATACAAGAAGGAAGTCCAGATTTCCCACATTCTTCCCCAGCTATGTTTCCATTGCACTAAACAGACACCTTCTGCGAAGGTCATTTTCCCTGTAGTGACATTATCATCAGGAAATTCTCAACCATTCTGGAAAAAGACCCTCATTAAAATGTAATACCCTCCCCCAGGAGGGAATACTTGACTCTTCAAACCTCATGACTGCTTTTAGTTACAAAAGATGAGCTTCTTTTTCAAATTATGCCAACAAAAATAGATTTTACATGTATCAAAGTTTATTGCCAACTCCTAAAGTTCAATAGTAGTCATCAGGAGTAGGGTTCTGTCAGTAGGACTCTAGGATTTTAAGTAACCATATAAAGTAACACAGGACACCAAAACCCAAGTCATTCTTCAAGTCAGTTCATCTCACTTAGACGGGATGAGATAACTTGGATATCATATCCTTTCTGTATAAACAGTTATTTTTTATATCATAAGCCCAAAGGTCATAATAGTTTCTTGCTCTCAGTTATCTTCAAATAAATCACAATGAAAT
The DNA here is from genome assembly GCF_965194825.1 of Balaenoptera physalus. NCBI lineage: Eukaryota > Metazoa > Chordata > Mammalia > Artiodactyla > Balaenopteridae > Balaenoptera > Balaenoptera physalus. Next base: position 79,773,445 of record NC_138895.1, on the reverse strand, counting down.
GAACAATTTATGTAAATCATAGAGTTGAATACCTGAAATAAGACCAACTTTTTTTTAAAAGTCTCATTGATTAACTCTTTGTAATAATACCCATTACATTTGTATAATGCATTGACATTTACACGTTTTCATATGCATGCTTTTATTAAATTCTATAATAATAATTTTATTAAATTCTAAATTAATAATAAATTTATTAAATTTAATAATTTCTATAAAGTACAAATTTTAAACCTTATTATTTTACAAATGAAAAACCTTCAGGTCTCTAGGACGGATTCGAGAAAATTATTATGGAGTCACAAGAGAAGAAGAAATTAATTTTAACAATAATTTCTACAATATTTTAAAATGGGATTCAAGACAAATGTCTATGGCATTTTCCAAATATGTGCCAGGCATTGTGCACTGACGATTGTAAATTAAATAAGACACACATAGACCCTGGCTTCATATAATTTACAAGTCAACAGGAAGACATTTTAAAAAACCCAAATTAAAATTTTCTAAATTTAACTATTTAATTTAAACTATGATAAAGCAGAAACATGGGGTGTTATGGCAGTGAATTTTAAGGGTCTGACCTGGTCTGGGGTGAACAACAAAGATTTCCTTGAAACAATTACTGAGTTTTGAAAGATATATGAAAATTTGCCAGGTGAATATGCAGAGCAGGGTAGTGAGAATATATCTTCAGTTGATGGAAACAATATATGGAAAATTACTCAGGTAGAGAGGAGCGTGATGCATGGAAAAAAGGAAGTGAGAACCAGTGCAGCTGCAGAGCAGACAGTGATAAGAAGAGTGGTATCAGTTGATGTTGAGGAAGAAAGCAGGATCCTGATTGAGCCTGCTTTGTGGACCAAGTTAAGAATACCGGCTTTTTCCTGAGAGCGATGGGATATCATTTTTAGCAGAGGAACGCCATGATTAAGTTTGCATTTTTAAGAGCTCACTCTTACTGTTGTGTAGAAACAGAGAAGAGCAAAAATAAACTCATGAGGACAAGGTTGGAGACCAGGAATAGAAGAACAGGTCCTTACCATGAAGAAAACGTTCAAAATTAGCGGTCAACTGCATACTGAATTGTGAACACTAACTCTGTTGTCAGAAGCAAAGCAAGGATTCTGAGAGGTGTTATGTCAGAGGGAGGGATGATGAACTTTAGACAAGAGAGGAAGCAACTGTCCTAGGATTCTTAGACACTGTGGCGTAGGTACACAATGATGGCTGTTTTCCTTGATTTCCCCTTTTATTTCTGGACACATCTGAGTAAAGACATGTGTTAATCATGCGTTTTTATCTCTGATGCTTTAACATCTGGGGCCCTGCTGACCCTGGAGAGATCGCCCCTCCCAGGGCTAATCAATTCCTAGAGATATTACATGATATGCCTGTGAATGTGCCTTTCATATGCAAACTAACCAATGCAGAGCCCACACACCCCAGCTGCGTCCTTTATGGGACTCTTATACTTTGGGCCACTATTCACCTGCCCTAATCACCCAGGACCAGGCACCAGATAACTAGATTCAGCCCCTACTCCCCAGAGTCTACTGACATGTTTCAAATTAGCCCATCATAAACCGACTTACGCTGCCTCACCTCTTCCTTCCCACAGAAACCACAATGAAAGCTCTTGCCCGCATTCTACGTCCTGCTTCCTGACTGACCCTGGTTCTTCCCCTCCCCACCATGTAGTCCCCTTTGCTGTGGGCAGTTGTCTTCATATCTGTTGGCCTCACCCTACCTGACTTATAATAAAATGTACATTTTAACAATCTTAACATAAATTTTTCAAGTAAAGCCTAACTTTCCGGAAATAGTATCCAGCCTTTACAGACAGCTTGCTATGTGCTAGGCATTGTTCTACACATCCGACCTGCATTAACTCAGCTAACCCTCACAACACTGCATTATTCAGGGGGACTATCCTTACCCCATCTTACAGATGGAAAAATTAATGCACAATGAGGTGAAGTGACTCTCCCTACATCACGTACCTTGGAAGTGGCAGAGCAGGGCTCCAAGCCCATTTCTGTCTGGCTCCAAAGCCCTTCCTACTGATATGACAACTAATTCTTCTGGGGAATGTGGAAGAAAGAGTAAAGAACCTTCTTCGGGGACTAAGATGCATGTGAGAGAGAGAGAGAGGGAGAGAGAGTAAGAAAGTACAGCTCTAGGAGATGCTAGTCATGGGGCTGTGGGTGAGAAAACGGGAAAACAAGAGCCCTGAGAACAGTTGTACACACTCAGACGGGAAAATTGTGCCCCGGCAATGGAGACATACTGGAATTTTCTTTAAATGGGTACCAAGGCCGACATGGTCACTCTCAGAGGCCACATTTGCCTCTTGGCTAGTTCTAATTATCAGCATCAATGCTTTCTATAGGCAATTATCCAGGCTCAGGGAGCTGCCTCAGTAAATAATCGGAGCAGGGAGCTCTGGAAGGTTATTCACACAGACGCATTCACCCCACACCCTTGCTCCAATTGCAGTCAGCGTGGCCTCCACAAAGCTGGCCCAGGGCTGTTGAGCAAATTGCGAAGCTGATCTGTCTGCATTAAGAGAAGCCCATTAGCCCAACAGAGCTATCATAGCTGTCAAATCCCTGGCTGCCTGGCCATGCCTGCTTGCTCCTCTTCCGAGCCTGGCTGTCAGGGATCTGGCTGTGCCTTTGAGATGGATCAAAGCTGTACTCCACTCACTCTGACTTAGGGAAGGAGGCCTTACCCAACAAAATAAAACACTAGTTTTCCTCCACTCACACCAAATGTGTCGGTTTTTTTCCCTCACATGGAACGATTCTGACACTAACTGCCCAGAGTTAGCACAGACCCCAGAGGTTAAGGGCTCAGTCCCACAGGACTGGCCCTGGCTCCAGATGGCCAATCACAAGTCCCAGGAGGTCACCTGAACTCCTGGCTGATAGGCTATAATTTGGGGGTTCCTATCATCCTCCCCTCCGGCTTGATAATTTGCTAGAATGGCTCACAAAACCCAAACCTGGGGAAATATTTTACTTACTGTTACTGACTTATTACAAAGAATACAACGCGGGAACAGCCAGATGGGATTGATGCACAGAACAAGTTTTGTGGGTAGGGGCACAGAGGTTCCATGTTCTCTCCAGGTCCGTCCTCTCCCAGAAGCTCTCCAAATGGCTTTGGTAAGGGTTCTTATGGAGGCTTCTTTACCTAGGCACAATTGATGAAATCATTAATCGTCGATGAGTAACTCAACCCCTGGCCCATCTCCCTTCCTTGGAGGAGGGATGGAACTGGAAGTCCCAACCCTCTAACCATCTCTAATCAAATGGTTGGTTCCTCTGGCAGCCAACCCCTCATCTAGGAGCTTTCCAAAAGTGACCTCACTAGCATAAGCTCAGACGTGGATGAAAGGGGCTTGGTACAAATAACAAAAGACACTTCTTTCACCTCTACCACTCCAGAGCTATCTCAGGAGCCAGCAAGGAAGGCCAAGTATACATTTTTAATTATATCACAGTATCACGTGGGGTCAGGGGCACATAATAGGAGTAATTCAATTACTTTTTAACTCTTCTTTGGTGAGTCGTCAGACTGTCCCAGAAATTGTACTAAATAGGAGAGATATACAGAGTAAAACCAGCGTGTCCCTGGTATTGGCCAACCATAGTTGGTGCGGTCCATGAATGGCTGGTACAGCTGCCCAGCAGTCAGGACTGGGGAGGAGCCCTGGGGAGACCCACATAAGTTATAGCCTGTCCTGGTGCCACGTGGTCAGTGAAGAATATGATCCTTAGCCCAGTCTGCTCCCTATTTTTCAGACTTGTGTCCGTATTGAGTCTTTCTGATGTGAGAACCTAGGCTGTGTTTCCCTAGTACCTCTTCTAGAATATGCTTTAAATGCTCTCTGCGTCCATCAGCACCTTCTCACAAAACAGCCCGACTTCCCACTCTAAAATCAGAAAAATGAGGGAATTCCCTGGCGGTCCAGTGGTTAGGACTCATGCTTTCACTGCCAGGGACTCGGGTTCAATCCCTGGTCGGGGAACTAAGATCCCATAAGCCTTGCGGCACAGCCAAAAAAATAATAAAATAAAACAAAATCTGAAAAAGGAACCATCTCCACCCAACATATTGCCTTTGCATCTGACCCTTTTCCCACTTAATATCCACTTTTCCCAGCACAATCGTTGTGGATATCAGAAACTTTTCTTGCCTGTTTTTCATGGTTGAAAAACATCTCCAAGTCATCTACAGTTTCTCTTTTGTCTCTTTTCCTACTTCTCAACGCTGTTTCTATTTTCATCATGCCCTCCCATTTTGCTGTAATAAGATACTTCCCAAGAAACCAGCTTCCTTCTTCCTTCTGTGTGTCTCCTCATGTCCTTATTTATCTGCTGGTTCGCTTCTCTTCCCTGCATGAGCTGTGTCTTGGTCAAATAAAGACACTACATTTTCAACAGCACTGAAATAGACGTTGTGTTCCTGAAGCTTTTGAAAAGAAAAGGTGGGTTGGCACCCAAACATTCCCCGGGCATTGTGACTAGGAAAGCTGCATCTTTTTTCTTACTAAGCCAAGCCAAGTCCTTTCTGTTTGCCTTTTAATTTACATCCCTAAGAAAGATGAATTGTAGTACACAATTCCTGAAGAGTGGGTGAAGAATGACATTTTAATAAAATAAGATTGTGGGAGTGAATCACGGCTGCTAAGGACTGACGGGCAGAATAGAATGAAAATGATGCTCTGCTGTACAACTTAGTTGTATGTTTCCTCGTTTTCCAGCATTTCCCATCAGTGGCATCCTGGGAACTTGTGCCTGAACCCAGAACAAGTTCACCCACCTTCCTATTCTTACCTACAACCCTGTGACGTGTGTCTATTACATATACAGAGCAACACCAGTATTTAACAAACACACAGTGACACTCATCTGTTCCTTCAAATTACTTTCTGACAAAGACTATTTCATTCAAACCACATGGACTCTTCTCTCTTGAGGAACTGTCTTCATAATCCAGTGTTTCTACCCCAGTGTTTCTAACCAATGTTAGCTACTTAACTGGATCTCAGTAAATGAATTCAGAGCCAATTCATGCATCTCATAGGAAATGTAGTTTTGTCATTCTGTAGTCATATCATGTGTTTAATTCCAATGGTGTTTTCAAGTATAATAAGATCATTTTATTCTCAAGATCCAGCTCTGTCAACTTTTTCTTAACTATACATACTCTTTCAAAGCTTGAAAGATTGAAGATATTTCACCACTGATGAAATAAAAGAAAATGCTGTGGCATGTTGAAACATTTTGGGGATAACAGTAGAGCTTTGAAGAGGACAGTTTAAGTACAGACATCCAACTTAGAATTAGTAAGTCCTTGAATGTTTAATTTGAAAATGCCAACCGTCATATCCATGAAGTTAGCACAGATATCGAAAGTAGACAGTCCTGGGGATAAAGCCTATCTATGACCTTGAAAAATAGGTGGAATACTTTACCTGAACCTTGGTTCTCCAAAGTATAAAGTGGGAATAATTGTGTACAGAGGGTAGACTTCTTGTGAGAACAGAGACGTGCATAAAGCTAGATGAGTAAGAGTCCAGTCAGTAAAATAAAACCACAATGAATATTTCAAATAGAGGGGAGCAAGTATATGCAATGGGTCACCCAAGTACCAGAAGGCTGATAGAGCAAGTTAAAATTAGTAACTGCAAAAATCAGTGACTTCCCATAGAGCTCAGGGAAGAAAAGAGAAGAGGGAGTGCTACCAGAAACTAGAAGCCTATAGGGGGAGCATTTTGGGGCTATTGTTGGTACAGCTAAGAAGAAAAAGCAAACTCAGAATGTTCTCAGCTTCAAATGCCTGATTCCGGGGGGATCTTAAAGATGGCAGAGGAGTAAGACGTGGAGATCACCTTCCTCCCCACAAATACATCAAAAATACATCTACATGTGGAACAACTCCTACAGAACACCTACTGAATGCTGGCAGAAGACCTCAGACTTCCCAAAAGGCAAGAAGCTCCCCACGTACCTGGGCAGGGCAAAAGAAAAAAGGAAAAACAGAGAAAAGAATAGGGGCAGGACCTGCACCAGTGGGAGGGAGCTGTGAAGGAGGAAAAGTTTCCACACACTAGGAAGCCCCTTCATTGGCGGAGACAGGGGTGGGCGGCAGGGGAAGCTTCGGAGCCACGGAGGAGAGCGCAGCAACAGGGGTGCGGAGGGCAAAGCGGAGAGATTCCCGCACAAAGGATCAGTGCCGACCAGCACTCACCAGCTCGAGAGGCTTGTCTGCTCACCCTCCGGGGCGGGCGGGGGCTGGGAGCTGAGGCTCGGGCTTCAGAGGTCGGATCCCAGGGAGAGGACTGGGGGTGGCGGCGTGAACACAGCCTGAAGGGGCTACTGCACCACAGCTAGCCAGGAGGGAGTCCGGGAAAAGGTCTGGACCTGCCTAAGAGGCAAGAGACCATTGTTTCCTGGTGCACGAGGAGAGGGGATTCAGAGCACCGCCTAAAGGAGCTCCAAAGACGGGCGCAAGCTGCGGCTATCAGCTCGGACCCCAGAGACGGGCATGAGACGCTAAGGCCACTGCTGCAGCCACCAAGAAGCCTGTGTGCAAGCACAGGTCACTCTCCACACCTCCCCTCCCGGGAGCCTGTGCAGCCCGCCACTGCCAGGGTCCCGTGATCCAGGGACAACTTCCCCAGGAGAACGCACAGTGCGCCTCAGGCTGGTGCAATGTCACACTGACCTCTGATGCTGCAGGCTCACCCCGCATTCCGTACCCCTCCCTCCCCCCAGCCTGAGTGAGCCAGAACCCCCTAATCAGCTGCTACTTTAACCCCTTTCTGTCTGAGTGAAGAACAAACGCTCTCAGGTGACCTACACACAGAGACAGGGCCAAAGCCAAAGCTGAACCCCAGGAGCTGTGCAAACAAAGAAGAGAAAGGGAAATGTCTCCCAGCAGCCTCAGGAGCAGCGGATTAAATCTCCACAATCAACTTGATGTACCCTGCATCTGTGGAATACCTGAACAGACAACGAATCATCCCAAAAGTGAGGTGGTGGACTTTGGGAGCAACTGTAGATTTGGGGTTTACTTTCTGCATCTAATTTGTTTCTCATTTTATGTTTATCTTAGTTTAGTATTTAGAGCTTATTATCATTGGTAGATTTGTTTATTGATTTGGTTGGTCTTTTCTTTATATATATATATTTTTTTATTTTTTTCCTTTTTCTCTTTTTGTGAGTGTGTATGTGTATGCTTCTTTGTGTGATTTTGTCACACAAAGCTTTGCTTTTACCTTTTCTCCTAGGGTTCTGTCTGTCCATTTTGTTTGTTTGTTTGCTTGTTTTAGTATAGTTTTTAGTGCTTGTTATCATTGGTGACTTTGTTTCTTGGTTTGGTTTCTCTTTCTTTTATTAATTAATTTTTTATTTTTTTATTTTTAATAATTTTTTATTTCTTATTTTAATAAATTTATTTTATTTTATTTATTTTTCTTTCTTTCTTTCTTTCTTTCTTTTATTCCCTTTTCTTCTGAGCCATGTAGCTGACAAGATTTTGGTGCTCCAGCCAGGTGTCAGGCCTGAGCCTCTGAGGTGGGAGAGCTGAGTTCAGGACATTGGTCCACCAGAGACCTCTCAGCCCAATGTACTATCAAACGGCAAAAGCTCTCCAAGAGATCTCCATCCCAATGCTAAGACCCAGCTCCACTCAACAACCAGCAAGCTACAGTGCTGGACACCCTTTACCAAACAACTAGCAAGACAGGAACACAACCCGACCCATTAGCAGAGAGGCTGCCTAAAATCATAATAAGTTCACAGACACCCCAAAAAACACACCACCGGAAGTGGTCCTGCCCACCAGAAAGACAAGATCCAGCCTCATCCACCAGAACCCAGGCACCAGTCCCCTCCACCAGGAAGCCTACACAACCCACTGAACCAACCTTACCTTCTGGGGGCAGACACCAAAAACAACAGGAACTACGAACCTGCAGCCTGTGAAAAGGAGACCCCAAACACAGTAAGTTTAGCAAAATGAGAAGACAGAGAAATATGCAGCAGATGAAGGAGCAAGGTAAAAACCCACCAGACCAAACAAATGAAGAGGAAATAGGCAGTCTACCTGAAAAAGAATTCAGAGTAATGATAATAAAGATGATCCAAAATCCTGGAAATAGAATGGAGCAAATACAAGAAACGTTTAACAAGGATCTAGAAGAACTAAAAGGGAAACAAACAATGATGAACAACACAATAACTGAAATTAAAAATTCTCTAGAAGGAGTCAATAGCAGAATAACTGAGGAAGAAGAACAGATAAGTGACCTGGAAGATAAAATAGGGGAAATAACTACCACAGAGCAGAATAAAGAAAAAAGAATGAAAAGAATTGAGGACACTCTCAGAGACCTCTGGGACAACAACATTAAATGCACCAACATTTGAATTATAGGCGTCCCAGAAGAAGAGAAAAAGAAAGGGACTGAGAAAATATTTGAAGAGATTATAGTTGAAAACTTCCCTAATATGGGAAAGGAAATAGTCAATCAAGTCCAGGAAGCCCAGAGAGTCCCATACAGGATAATTCCAGGGAGAAACACACCAAGACACATAAACTATCAAAAGTTAAATACAAAGAAAAAATATTAAAAGCAGCAAGGGAAAAGCAACAAATACCATGCAAGGGAATCCCCATAAGGTTAACAGCTGATCTTTCAGCAGAAACTCTGCAAGCCAGAAGGGAGTGGCAGGACATATTTAAAGTGATGAAAGGGAAAAACCTACAACCAAGATTACTGTACCCAGCAAGGATCTCATTAGATTCGATGGAGAAATTAAAATCTTTACAGACAAGCAAAAGCTAAGAGAATTCAACACCACCCATCCAGCTTTACAACAAATGCTAAAGGAACTTCTCTAGGCAGGAAACACAAGAGAAGGAAAACACCTACAATAACAAACCCAAAACAATTAAGAAAATGGTAATAGGAACATACATATCGATAACTACCCTAATTGTAAATGGATTAAATGCTCCAACCAAAAGACATAGACCGGCTGAATGGATACAAAAACAAGACCCATATATATGCTATCTACAAGAGACCCACTTGAGACCTAGGGACACATATTGACTGAAAGTGAGGGGATGGAAAAAGATATTGCATGCAAAGGGAAATCAAAAAAAAGCTGGAGTAGCAATTCTCATATCAGACAAAATAGACATTAAAACAAAGAGTATTACAAGAGACAAAGAAGCACACTACATAACAATCAAGGGGTCAATCCAAGAGGAAGATATAACAACTATAAATATTTATGCACCCAGCATAGGAGCACCTCAGTACGTAAGGCAAATACTAACAACCATAAAAGGGGAAATTGACAGTAACACAGTAATAGTAGGGGACTTTTTTTTTAACATCTTTATTGGAGTATAATTGCTTTACAGTTGTGTGTTAGTTTCTGCTTATAGTAGGGGAGTTTAAAACCCCACTTTCACCATGGACAGATCATCCAAAATGAAAATAAATAAGGAAACACAAGCTTTAAATGACATATTAAACAAGATGGACTTAATTGATACTTATAGGACATTCCATCCAAAAACAACAGAATACACTTTCTTCTCAAATGCTCATGGAACATTCTCCAGGATAGATCATATCTTGGGTCACAAATCAAGCCTTGGTAAATTTAAGAAAATTGAAATCGTATCAAGTATCTTTTCCAACCACAACGCTATGAGACTAGATATCAATTACAGAAAAAAATCTGTAAAAAATACAAACCCATGGAGGCTAAACAATACACTACTAAATAACCAAGAGATCACTGAAGAAATCAAAGAGAAAATCCAAAAATACCTAGAAACAAATGACAATGAAAACACGAGGACCCAAAACCTATGGGATGCAGCAAAAGCAGTTCTAAGAAGGAAGTTTATAGCAATGCAATCTTACCTCAAGAAACAAGAAAAATCTCAAATAAACAACCTAACCTTACACGTAAAACAATTAGAGAAAGAAGAACAAAATACCTCCAAAGTTAGCAGAAGGAAAGAAGTCATAAAGATCAGGTCAATAATAAATGAAAAAGAAATGAAGGAAGTGATAACAAAGATCAATAAAACTAAAAGCTGGTTCTTTGAGAAGATAAACAAAATTGATAAACCATTAGCCAGACTCAACAAGAAAAAAGGGGAGAAGACTCAAATCAACAGAATTAGAAATGAAAAAGGAGACATAACAACTGACACTGCAGAAATACAAAGGATCATGAGAGGTTACTACAAGCAACTATATGCCAATAAAATGAACAACCTGGAAGAAATGGACAAATTCTTTAAAAAACACAACCTCTGAGACTGAATCAGGAAGAAATAGAAAATATAAACAGACCAATCTGAAAAATAAAGAAGATGTGGCACATATATACAATGGAATATTACTCAGCCATATAAAGAAACGAAATTGAGTTATTTGTAGTGTGGTGGATGGAGTTAGAGTCTGTCATACAGAGTGAAGTAAGTCAGAAAGAGAAAAACAAATACCATATGCTAACACATATATATGGAATCTAAAAAAAAAAAAAAAAAAGTGGTTCTGAAGAACCTAGGGGCAAGACAGCAATAAAGACGCAGATGTAGAGAATGGACTTGAGGACACAGGGAGGGGGAAGGATAAGCTGGGATGAAATGAGAGAGCGGCATGGACATATATATGTTACCAAATGTAAAACAGATAGCTAGTGGGAAGTAGCCACATAGCACAGGGAGATCAGCTCGGTGCTTTATGTCCACCTAGAGAGGTGGGATAGGGAGGGTGGGAGGGAGATGCAAGAGGGAGGAGATATGGGGATATATGTATATGTATAGCTGATTCACTTTGTTATACAGCAGAAACTAACACACCATTGTAAAGCAATTATACTCCAATAAAGATGTTAAAAAATAAAATAATAAGATGAAGGTATTAAACAAACGCCCCCCCCCCAAAAAAAAACAAATACCTGATTCCATTTCCAACAGACTGATGGGAGGAAGGGAACAGAACACTCTTACAGTGGTGAAGAGTTGGACCCTGGTACCAGGCTGTCTGGGTTCAGATCCAGCTCTGGCACTTAGCTTGCTCTGTGTCTTGAATAAACCATGGAACCTCCTTATTCTTTAGCCTGCAGATTGGTGAAATGGGGACAAAAATACCACCCATCTCATAGGGTTGTTCTGAGGACTCAGTGAACCAAAATATGCACTAGATGTAATATGTGTAAAGTGTGACACACAGCCAGTGCAATATGAGTATTTGCTAATATTGTCAGTAATATTACTTTATTGTCATTATCACTCTTATCCTTTAATCTTTTGGCAAAGGAAGTGCCCTTCTCACATGAAAATTGGAAGAATGTAAAGTAAATATTGTCTCCACTGAGTGGCCCTGTCTTTTCTGATTAGATGTCCCCTACTTAATTATCAGCTCATGAAAGCGAGAATTCTCACTTTCTTTTTTGCTGCGAAGTTTTCTCTGATTTATAGCACTATAGAAGGGAGGAATGCAATGAACATTTACTGGCTGAATGAAATAGATGTAAACTCCTAATTTCTGATTTGGGCACCTGGGCAAGTGGTGGTGCCTTTCCTTTATTTAAGGCCATGTTGAGAAAGATCAGGAAAAGTTCAGTATAGATGGAAACAGTATATATAGATCAGTATATATAAAACTGGATGGTGTTGCCCAAGGAAAATGTATGGAGTGGGAAAGTGTATTTATTTATTTTTACCATTTACTCTATGCCAGGCATTGTTTTAGACATTGAAAACAACTGTGAAATAGAAGTAGATAAAAGTCCTTGCTCTATGGGGGCATTCTGATAATAAATATGATGAGAGTTAAGTCATATAGACTATTCAGAATAAAGTAAGTGCCATGGTAGAGGTTGACATTTTATTTATTTATTTATTTCATTGAAGTATGGTTGATTTACAATATTATATTAGTTTCAGGAGTACAGCACAGTGATTCAGTATTTTTATAGATTATACTCCATTAAAAGTTATTACATGATAATGGCTGTAATTCCCTGTGCTACACATTATATCCTTGTTGCTTGTCTATTTTATACATATTAGTTTGTATCTCTTAATCCCATACCCCTAATGTGCCCCTCTCCACTTCCCTCTCCCCACTGGTTACCATTTGTTTGTTCTCTGTATCTGCAAGTCTGTTTCTGTTTTGCATATACATTCATTTGTATTAATTTTAGATTCTACATGTAATGATATCAGACAGAGGCTGAAATTTTAAATGTGGTGATCAGCATAGGCCTAACTGAGGACATTTGAACAAAGACTTGGAAGAAGTGAACGAGTGAACCACATGGGTATCTGAGAGAAGAATGTGCCGAGAAGATGAAGTAGCAAGTGTGAGCGCCCTGACACAGAAGCGTGTTTCACATGCTCTAGGATGAACAGGAAGGCCTCTGCGGCCACTGCAGAGCCGGCGAGAGGGAAGTAGAAGGTGAGTCAGGAAAGTGGAGAAGGCCCAAATGGTGCAGGCAGTGGAAGCCCCTCTGAAGATGTGGCTTTGCCCTGAGTGAGGTGGAGGAGTGGGAAGGCTGAACAGGGGCCTGAACGGGACTCACATTTTAAAGGAGCCCACTGGGTTCACCATCGCGCTGGGGGCAAGTGTGGATGCAGGAAGAGCAAGTCGGAAGTAGTTGTGATGATTCACGTAAGAGACAAAAGCTGGCTTAGTGATAGCAGAGGAGGTTGTGAGAAATTGGTCAGATTTGGGTAAATATGAAAGCAAAGCCAAGCCAACAGGATTTATTGAGGAGTCAGGTGTGGATTATTAAAAAGAAAAAAAGTCAAGGATATCTCAGAAGTCTATGACCCCAAATGCTGCAAAAATAGAGTCCCCTTTCATTGTGTAAAGCGCAGGGCTGTGTGAAAAACTGGGACTTTCCCAGCCATGAAACACACTATTTAAGGAAGGACAAAAGAAGCCAAGTCAGTACAGGCACTGAATGGGAGAAGCCGGAGAAGAAGGAAAAAAATATTAACGTGTATTTCTACAGAGAACAAGAAAGTAAATGAGGGTTTAGTTCTTAAGAAGGACTATGGAATAATATTAGCATTTCTTGAGGTTATTCCATTTATCCTGGGTTTAGACACTGAATTTATCTCAAGTAATGCAGAATAATTTTCCTAATAGAGAAGAAGCAAGGATTGGTGTGTGGATAGGTCAGCCTTGAAACTGATGTGAAAAAGAAAAAATGAAAAGTGAGGCGAAAAAGAACTTCAAACTTTTTATCACCCCAATATTGTAGGATGGTAATGAGGTCAATAGTGGCACGTGCTTTGCCTTCCGTGCGTTATGGTGGGAAACAACAAGTGGGCACATCATGAAAATCTTTACCGGCAGAAAGAGATTGGGACAAGTTCGTTGGTTTTCTATTGCTCCTGTAACAAATTATGACAAAGTATCAAAACAGCACAGGTTTATGATTATACAGTTCTGGAGGTCAGAAATCCAAATTGGGTTTCATTGGGCTGAAGTCAAAGTGGCAGAAGGGCTGTGTCCTTCTGGAGGAGAATCGTATCCTCGCCTTTTGCACATTCTAGAGGCTCCCACATTCCTTGGCTCATCTTTTTTTTTTTTTTTGCCCTCACCGTATGGCATATGGGATCTACTTCCCTGACCAGGGATGGAACCTGGGCCCCCTGCATTGGTAGCACAGAGTCTTAACCACTGGACTGCCAGGGAAGTCCCCCCTTTCCTCCGTCTTAAAGAGAGCTACGTAGCATCTTCTAGTCTCCCCCTGACTCTTACCTCTGCTTGCTTTTTCATGGCTCCCCTCTATCCTTCAAATGGTCTCCAGACTTCATACAGAATGTCACAATGATACAAAGGCCAGGCTTCAGTGGTGAGCATGGGGTTGGGAGCCTTTTCTTCATAATAGTCATTAGAAACAGAAGCTGTCATAATTTCTCTGCGCAGTTGGCTCTTGGGCCCTTTGAGAAGCAGGGTTGGGTAGCCAGGGGAGGGAAGTGGAGTGTAAGCCAGTGTTTCAAAACCAGCAGCCTCCACGAACTGCAGTGATGCAACGGTGCCCTAAGGGGTTGTCAGGGAGGAAGCAATGTTCCTCCACCCTTTTAGGTTCTTCTGGCTGGTCTAAGAATTGAACTGGCAAGAGACAGATTAACAGGAGAAGACCAAACAGAGGCTTAATAACATGTATACATGGGAGAAACCCAGGAAAACTGAGTAACTCATACAAATGGTCAGAACCTTCAGCTTCAATACCAACTTCAGCTAAAGACAAAGGAGAATATTGGGGGTAGCGGTTTGGGATGTCAAAGAGGAGGAAGGCAATTGACACGGAGATGGAAAAGCAAATGTTCAGTAAACAAATGTTTGCTGGGCCAGGCAGAGGCAATGGGACCCAGAGAGGAATTTTAACAAGCAGACTTTGCTTGGTTCCTCCCTGTCTACACACCTAGTTCATGCTGTAGTGATCTATGCTGACAGCTCCCTTCCTAGAACAGGTCCTCCATCTACATTCTTTAGACAGTGAGGGAGAAGGTCAAAGGTTCTTCCTGAGTCTTTGGGGTCTTGATAATTTTCAGCTCGAAATAATCTGCATGCCTAAGAGATATTTGGGGAGCAAATTTTGCTCCCCTATGGGGTATTTAGTAGCTAAGGTGAGGAAGTGAGGAAGGCTGAAGCAGTGAGAAAAAAACATTCTGTTTACTACTCCTAAGTGTAGACTTAAGGCGCTACATGTGTGAAAACTGATGGGCCAGAGCAGAGAAATACCAGTAACTAATCCCCATGAACAATGGGTAAAAACAGCAAGATTGACTTATACACACTACTGTATGCAAAACAGATAATAAGGACCTACTGTATAGCACAGGCAACTCTACTCAGTGCTCTGTCATGACCTACCTGGGAAAAGAATCTAAAAAAGTGTGGACATATGTATGTGTATAACTGATTCACTTTGCTGAAACTAACACAACGTTGTAAATCAACTATACTCCAATAAAAGTTAATTTAAAAAATAAACAAACAAACGGACCAAAAAAAAACCCAGCAGGAGTCCTGGTCAAACCTCTGCAGCAGAGAAAGCCCTTCCCGGCCGAGCAAAACTAAAAGCACAATTAAAGGGAGTTCTGTGTGTAGGAGTCAGAATTCAGCATGAAACGAGAACACACAAAAGCAAATTCCACCCAAATATCAGACAACTGAGAGGCAGCGTATGCTTGCCTTTACCCAGGCAAGCTGCACTTAAGGGCAAAGAGAATTTCTTCACTCCAAGGACAACACAGAAAATATCGTGTCTTCATTCGTTTTTAACTCACTGTTCTACCACAAAAGCTGCTAAGAGCAAACAGGGGATGGAAAGTGGGGAACCACCGGACTCTGTGACAAGACCCAGATCATGGAGCCCGTAGGCTGTCTGGTTGCTCAGGAATGTGAACCAGTTCCTAAAACATCCCCAAGACCTGGGGGTATGCAGCTCAGAAGGGGAGGTGAAGGTGTGAGTGAACTAAAGCAGGGGGCAGCGGGCTGAGAGGGACCCGCTCAGCTCAGGCCTCCGGGTGGTTTCCTGGATCCACAAACCCCATCACCATCGGGTGCTCTGGGCTTATGGGAGAGTCCCTAGCAGCCCTGCAAGATGCATGACCAAAAATGCTGAGTCACCTGCCCCGTCCTTGTGAAGCTCCCTTCATCTCTGAAAAAAATGCAGATAAATCAATAGCAAATAACTCACCTTTCATCACCCCCGTGTCTTCCCCCCTCAATAACCTCCCCTCCACACACAGGCTCACTATGCTGCACATGGGGTGAGGGAAACTCTATTTGTTAGGAGCAACAATGGCGATCGTTAACAAAATTAGTGTTCTAAGATAATTTCCTAAGAATTGTTCATATAACTCATTTAGTTCAATTCCGTCAACACGTAATCTGTGAGGAAACGAGTATTATCATCCCCATGGTAAGGCACGGCTGTATTGGAGCTTGGCTCCAGACCAGTCTAAAAACATTTAAGAAATACATATAAGATCAGCATTTATCTTGCTATTGCCCGGCTCTACTTCTTACAAGACAGGAGTAAAAAGACATGGTTCCAAATGAGAAGGCATTATTTTGGGTTTGCATAATTAACATCGCTTTTATCTGTCAGGTGGCTTGAATAAGCCCAGCAGCCATTACAAGATCATTAGGAAAGGGTGGCCATAGGTCCAGAAGGCCAATCAGATGTGCTGTAATCATGGGAGAAGCAGCATCCCTGACAGGGGCCTCGGGGAAAAATGTACTGAAGCAGCTAGAAGAGTTTAATGAGTGAATCAAGGTAGGAAAATCACTACCTGTGCACCAGTGAATAGGATCATTTTAGTGGGGATGCAGTTGAGCTCACGGACAGTCTCCCTGCCCCGCCCCCTTCCTATTCCTGATCCCACAGCAGCAGCAGATGTCTGAGAGACCTCAGACAGAGATCTGAGCAAGGATAGAGACAGAGGAAGGGGACGCATCCCTGAAGTAAACAGGTAGGCTTGGCTCAGTAGATGGGAGCCTAGCCCGGAGTCCCCTCCCACTACGGACACGGTGGGCCTTAGGGTAAGAGTCTTGTGCATTTGTTTCCAGAACCCAAGCTTTGCATCGAACGGGAGTGGGGCTTGAGGAAGAGAATGAGAACATAGCCTCCTAATTGAAGCAGAATCTAATTTTAAAATCTCCTTTTCAGTAGGCATCTGGGTGTTCTGTTTTAATGCGACCAATTACCTGGGGTCTATTTCCTGCCCAGCAGCCTATGGAGAGAAGTACTGGAGGAGAAAATGATGTAATGAGAACCAGGCCTAGGACAAGCCTGAGTGCCATGCACAAAAGCATCCCGGTCTGCAGCAAGGGGCCCCTGATGACCACATATCTCAGAAAATCTTGGCACTGGGCTGATCCAAATTAGATGCCATCCAGGGAACATTTCTTTTCCATGCATTGTTTTCTTTCCTCTTCAGAGTGATTAGATGTTGGATGGTAAAAGGAAAATATTTTAGTTACGCTACATTTTGTAAAGAGCCCCCTGCAGCCACCTTGGCTGGATAAACCTGGTTCACCCCTGCTCTCATGTTCCCCAAACCATCTTCCACCAAAATAGTGAACATCCTGCAATGCCTGACCTATTAGATAGATCATTACAACAATGTTTTGCGGTTTTATCATACTCAGTTTGCTAGAGCATGCCACGGCACATGGAGGTTAGGGAATTCACCACAAAAGAGACAGTTTGTAATCAAAGCTTACACTTATTAAGGCGCATTATGCACGAGGCATGGGGATAATCACTCCGCAGAGACAATGCCACTAAAACCCACCAGCAACATCTTGAAGGGGGTATTATTACCATTTTCATTTTTTCATAGGTAAGTAATCATAAACTGAGATTGACTAAATAACTCATCTGAGTTCATACAGATAGAAAGGGATTCAGGGTTGGAATGTGGGCAGTATGACTATGTGACTGCTTCTGAAGTTCCGTGCTGATTTGCTAGTTCACCAAGATCGTGGCTTTTGAATAAAGGTCTTCTAACTCTAAGTGTGGACTCAGCAAATTAAACAGGAAATACATCTATAGAAAAATAAAATCCTGTTTCATATAAAATTGTTAATTATTAAAAATAGATAAAATGTGTCAGTGTACAATTACTTATTGTGTGAACCTCAATAACCTGGAGATTTTCAGTTGTTTGGTTCTGGTTTGTGGGTGTGCAAGTTTGGAGCTCATGTGATGCTATGCTATTAAACTCACTGGTATCATAAAACCTTAGGTGATTTAGAGACTTGGAATTTCCCCAGTGGAAATTCCTGGATCTCAGAGGATAGAACTGGACAGAAATGGATAAAAACAGAAGTGGCTATTCTGTTGTTGGCACTACCAAGAGGGACTTTTAGGAAGAAGGTAAATGTCTAAATGGGATTTGTGACTTTGCTTGCTGTGAGGTGTGCAATGGGAACTTACTCTCTCACTCGCCCATGGAAATGTCAGTGAAACTCAGAGTGACTATTAGGTTTGATACAACTGTGTTTCTTTTTTTGGAAAATACAAAGAAGTTATGAGCCCTGTGTCAAGACTGTTGGGAACACAGGGGGACGGCCGATTTCTCCTCTTCCATCCAGAGCTTAACTGACTCCCAGCCCAATAGGAAGTTGAAAAAAGAGCTGACCATACATACATACTATACACAGATACAACTGCAGCTACCAAGTTTATGATGGAGCCCTGTCCAACACAGGGTCTGCGAACTGAGGTGTAAACTCAAGCCCTGCATTCCCTGGGGTAGGTTCATTCTCTCCTCACTAAAGCATAAAATCATTCGGTATATTATTCAATCATTCAGTAAGTCATTCACTCATTAATTTGATGAACAGTAACAGTACACATTTATTAAGAGCTTAACATATGCTAGGCATTCTACAAAATACTTTACATGTGATTTACTAATTGAATTCCCACTACAAACCTATACTATTTAATTCCTATTTTATAGACAAGGAAATTAAACTGCAGAGGATTTGAATAACTTGTCCATAAATACATAGCTGATCAGTGACAAAGGTATGATTTGGATCCAAGCATTTTGGTGGCAGAGCCCTAAATGGGTACCTTCTCTGTCTGAAGGTCTGTGCTTGGTGCTGGATACAGATTACACCCTTAGTCAGAAGTAGCCAAGATAGTGTCTCTGTCCTTGCCCTAGTCCAGGTCATTTTTTAATGTTCTGTTCCCTTTCCCCACATAATTTGATTCTTCATCCCAATCTATGTGACCTAAAGCCTGAGATCGCCATTATACAGGATTCTCTGTTTCCTGTCGTGCATTGCTTAGAGTTCAGTCCTTAGAATTCTAAGACTGTGTCACCAAAAAAAAGAGAGTTTGACAAATGCATCATAAATACCACACATAATCTTTGTTACTTTATGATTTACCTCCCACTGGAAAAATCCAAGCAATGCATAAAGTGTGAGAGGTACCAGGGAAAATCCCTCTTTAGAGATAATGTTGGGCTGCTCTAATCACTGATGGGAAACCCATTCGCCTCCTACGAAAACATGTAATCCTTTATAGCTGCTTCTGTGCTCTTTGTCATGTTCGTTGGCTTGGCATGTGGTGATTTGGCTTGTAGGAAGTTACATGTCATCTATGCCAGGGATTGGCAAACTGTATCCCGTGGGTCAAATCCAGCCACCCATCTTCTTTTGTGATAAAGTCTAATTGAAACGCAGTCATGCTCACTCATCTGTATGTTGTCTATAATAACAAAATTGAGTAGTTGTAACAGAGACCACATGGCTTGAAAAGTGAAAATATTTACTATAGGGCACTTTACAGAACACATCTGCCAGCCCCGCTCTGTGTCATGAAGATGATGTATGTGAAAGTTTTGCTAATGTAAAATGCAGAGTTGTAAGGGGTTCTGGCAGAAGATGGGAACTGCCTGTAAGGAATTCCACCCCTAATTGGAGATATTACATTTCTTGAACAATCCATCTACATGACTTTGCCTTTGATGTACCCATATTACATTAGCCGAAGTGAAAGACCCTAAGCAATTTCTATACATTGTCCATAGCAAATGCTGAATATCTTTGTTAAATAAAGTGAAAATACTACAATCGAAGAAAAGAACTACTGTACTTTATTGAATGCCAACTATGTTCCATGCCCTTTATTTATAGCTATCATTTCATTTGCTCATTACCTAAACCAGGTAAAGCGTGTATTCTCGTCTCATCTTTACAAATGATGATACTAAGACTAACCTTAAGAAATTCACCGAGCCCACGCAGTGAATAAGCAGAGAAACAGTTGTATATTCAGGTTCTTGGGTCTCTAAAGGTATTGTTTTTGCTCCACAAGACTTTCCAGTAATAATGTCTTCCTTCTGTAGTTTAAATGTTTTCATCATATGCAATAATTTCTTTAAATTTGTGATTCACACTGTGATTTAAAGAGAGCTGGCACCACTGTCTTTATTTTACTGCAAGGAACTTGAGATGTAGCGTCACTGAGTTGTCAATTACAGGGTCATGTTTATGTAACTTTAGAGTCTCCAACGTTTAATGCTCAAAACAGCCCTGAGAAGCAGGAGATTCACTCTTATCCCAGCTTCATAGATGTGGAAACAGGGCTCTTAGAGGTCAAGTAAAATGCCAAGGTTCAGACACCTAGAAGTGGTGATGCCAGGACTCAAATGCTTCTCTCCTGACTCCATGGTTTTTATTCCCTCTCTCACCTTAGTGCATCACCTGGAGTATAGATGTTCAATGGGTAGCTGCTAAATAAATGCATAATAAGTAACATACTCTCTTGCACTATTTAGAACAGGGCAAAGACATTGGCTTAATGTATCTAAAACACATCCTTACTTACTCATTACAAATCATGGAAGCATAAATTGTCCTCTCCTTAACCTATCAATGTACATTTTGGCTGATTATGGTATAAATCTCTTTTCTATCTGGAAGAGCTGTGAAACCCTTCCACAAATGTGCCACTGTTGGCAAGATTCAATGTTTGTCCTTGAACCCCACACTGGGTTTTAACTTCAAGACAACAGCCTCCAAAATTATCTTTCTCTCAGCCAAACCCATTTCCTGTAGATAGATAGGTGAGCATTTTGTTTCACAAGAGTAGACATGTAAGGAGGTCCTGAGAGCGACCTACATTACTCTTCTCATTAAATTTCTCAAGCCATTTAGGATGCTGTGGAAACTTAAGGACATTCTCTCTGCCACATTTTGTTTTTCAGTTCAGTTCTATGCGGAACAAAAGTGGACTGAATGCACACATTGTATACCATACTATACTAAGTTTGGGTTGGGATACAAAAATAAGATACAGTCACTTGTTGACCAGGGTCTCCCCATCTGGGTGATCGCAGGGAAAATTCTGAGACATGCTCAGGAGACACATGACAAGACAAGTAAGTGGTAGGAATCTGCAAGGTATAAACTGTGGTGGGAGGATAGAGGGAAACAATCATTTGTGGCTTGAAGGTGGCCAGATTAGGTTACAGTCTTTGAAATGAGTAAACTGCCCAGAGACAGAGGTAAGAAACACATCAGAGTGGTGGAGCAGAATTAGCAAGGCCATGGAGTGAACGAATGCAGCTGTGATGAAGGATGTTTAGTGCCAGGTGGCTGTAGGATGAATGTACACAGATAACACATTGGGTGAATTGGGAAGCTAAGCTGGGGACGTTACAGAGCCATGAATATCATGCTAAGGAGTGAGTCTGCCGTAAACATCTCATGATCTTACACAGGCAACTACTGTACCCCGTGGTCCTTCATGCCCAACAGATAGCCTGTTTCCTATGGCACTCCCACGAGTATTTCCCACGTCCATTCTTGGTCCTTCTCTGCCCTGCTCTGAGCTCCCTCAAGCTGACCTTTACAGACTGAATCATACAGACTCCCTTGCATTTGAGCTTCCCATTGGGTGTGGCCAGTGTAAGCCGTGGACTGAGGACAAACAGCAGAAGAGAGCAGTAGAAGAACATTCCTCTCCCATCTTTCCAGCCCTGCTGGGCTGTGGTCAGCACTGATTACAATCGTCTCTGTAGACTGAGAGGTTTCTCAAGATGCAGAACTTGCCATATTAAACTGGGAAAGTCCCAAGCTAAATAGGATGAGTTTGTCACCCTGGCAAACTCCTGTTTGGTGACCTCTCTCCCATAGATGCATCTGTTACTACATCTTAAGGAGTCTCACTGGGTTCTGGCCATTTCAGTGACTTCCCTCAGTGGCTAGTGTCTAGAAGCTTCCCTGTGCCTCATCAGTTCCCATCACTCTGTCCATACCTCAGGAAATCGTCCCTTCATCTCACTCTTTTCAAACACTCCTTTGAATGTGATGTCTGTTTCCTGCCAGACTTTGACTGACTAAGAAAATAGAATTTACCATAATCCATATTATGCGCAACTGGATCCACCTCCTTTAAAAATCTCTACCATCAAGAGAAGAATAGTTCTTCCATCTGACTCCTGGAAAGGCAATGTAGTAAGTGATAAAGCAGGGACCTCTGAGCAAAATCTGAGCTTGCAGTTTTTATAGCTCAGTGACTGAGTGGGCACGGATAAGTTATTCTATCACTATAAGTTCTTTGTCTATAAAATTAGAATAATTATACTCATCTGACATACTTAGCATGGGAATTAAAAAAGAGAATGAATATAAAATGCTTAGGACCATGCCTCGGCACAGAGCACCTGCTCGATCAGTTTTAGCTCCTGTTACAAAGCACATTGAACAAGATCACCGGATTGGGAAGTTAGCTAACACTTATGGATATTTAGGTGTATTGAGATTGTGGGGAGAGTACAAATGTTATCCATACAACAAATATTCACTGCAGGTTTATTATGTCCAAGTGTTGTTTAAGATGGTAGTTCTTCTCACGTCTGTTGAGACCCTGCCATGTGTCACACACCAGCCACACGGCCTCCTCACTTTCCGTCAAGCCTGCCAGGCATGTTCCTGTCTTCAGCATTTATACTTCCTGTATCCTGTTTGGAATGTTCTCCCTCCGGGTATTCAAGGGCTACCTTCTTCCCTTCATTCAGGTCTTGGCTTTAATAAGAACACCACAGAGAGAGTCCCATGAGCCCCCATAGAAAATAAATCCCCACTCCCCATCTCGCTTTATCTCCTGACCTTATAGCACTTATCACCTGCCATTAAATTATCTATTTATTTACTTGTTTATTGCCTGTCTCCCTCCCTAGAACTTAGGGGTACAGAGATGAATAAGATACGCCCTGGGTCATTACAGTTCTCAAGGCCTGGTTCGGAATATGAGTTAGAGGCAGCTTTGTGGCCCAGGAGAGGAACTAATTGTCTGAACAATTTTGCAAGCCCTGCTGAGAGATTTTGACATTCAGGAGACAAAAGCCTCTTCAAATATCTTTTTTCTTATCAAATGGAGAAGGCAGACTTGAATATGGAAGATTCAATTAAGCCTGGCAAATCTATCTTTCATTGATTGTCTCCTGAATGAGACAGACCTAGTTGTAGCCAAAGGAACAACAGTGTAATGGGATTGTGAAACTGACTTATGGTTAATTGATGTTTCAACACAGGGAAGCAAATGAATATTTGAAGAACACCAGGATGTGAGCTTACACATGATGCAGTGCTCTTGTTGGTTCTCTGCGTGTGCCCAATTTACACTCTTAAAAGCTCATCCTGCCAGTTTCAGAAAAGACAGCTCAGAGAGATGCCCTTTCATCTCTTTGACCCTAGCTGCATTTACAATTAGATATAAAATGTGTTCTGCACTACATCCTACGTATTCTTACCTGCCATAATCTATAAAAGATTTTTCAAGGATGATGGAGATAATAACGGTGTCATGGAACCCGACCAAAAGTCCTGGAACCATGTTTGGCTCCACCAAGTACCAGCCGTGTGAATGAGGGAAAGACACTTCATACCTCAGTTTTCTCATTGCTACACTGAGATGTAAATTTTACATGACTTTTTTGAACTCATTTTGTAGTGTATAAAATCAGAGTTCTTAACCAGAGTTTATAAATTCCAAGTGGATGGAATATTTCATATGGATGTATATGCTTTGTGGGTACATATAGATGTGAACTCAAAGGATATATATTGTGTGTAATTAACTAAGTGCATTTTTTTCTGGATTCTGTCTCCACGCAGGCTCTAAAGCCTTTGTTAGATTCTCAAAGCCTTCCTGATGCAAAGAAAACTAAGCCTTTCCACTGTAAAATGGTATGAGATATAAGGAATTTGGGGCAAGTGTAGCAGGAGCATTTACTTTGGTTACTCAAAGAGGAAAAGCCAGTTCATACAAACTAGTCTTTAGAATTCCTTGGATTACTGATCAGTATTCTCTACTTGTTTTGTACTCAGAATTCATGGACAAAAATTTGATTGTGGGAGTGGTTATTTAGAAAAGTAGGGTCTAATTTTGACAACTCAGTAGACTATACGAGCCATGTTGCCAGCTAAGGCAGCCACAGAAACACCCATACTTATATTCACGGGCAGTCATGATTTCTTATATTATTTGTAATCTTTGAAGTGTGTCATCTTAACTATGAGCCTAAGAGCTTTCTAACTTAATCATCTTGTAAGGATGAACTAGTCAATCCAGCAAAAACAACTGGTTGGACTCTTTACTTAAATTGCTAAAATGAGCCAGTTATGAGTTCCTTGGATGAGTTGCTAAATTCCAGTGACTCTCAGGCATTCCCATCTATTAAATAAGATGTTTGGATGAGATTCCTGTTTCTATCCATTCTCGGCCAATAAATCGTCTTCTACCACATTTCCACACCTTCTGCCCTCTGAGCTTATTCTGTGTTCTCCCTGCATTTGTCCATCGTGTTTTCTCAGGCTGGATCACATGTCTAACTTCTGCACCTACTGAATCTCAATCCTAAAATCTTAAGTCAAATGCTTCCCAGGTTTTTCCGTTCACAATACTTTATTCTTTTGCCAATTCTACTTAATGTAAATTTTACCTCTCTTTAGCACCGTCCATTACACAGTAAGTGCTCAATATATACTTATATACAGATGTACCTTAATGTACAAAAGGAAGTCAACCTACATATCCTTCTGTCCCAAGATGCAGAAACAGAGACCTACAGTGCCTAATGATTCACATTCATTAGAACCCGTATCTCCTAGTTTTAGTATGTCATATCAGGAGAGAGATATATACTGTGACCTAGTAACTAAGCATAGAGAAGGAAATGCAGACCTGGACTAAGGGGAATTTGATATTTGGGAAACTAACCTAGTTGTGTGTATCCGTGTCTCAGTTAAGTGGGCCACCTTGGGATAAGGTCTCAGTACAAAATGGGAAGTGAGATGCTTAGAGGAGAAAAACCAGAAAGGCAATGAGGAATCATTCAGGGGAGAAGAAACCTCTACAAACTGGGTCAACAGAGTGAGAAAGGAGAGAATGCAGACACAGAAAGCATTCCCAGAGCAAAGCATGGGCCATGGTCTGAGTCCACACTCTTTCCCTGATGGGCCGTGTGATCCTGAGCACATTGCTTCATGTTTCTGGGTCTCAGTTGTCTTGTCTATAAAGCAGAGATAGACTTCTATAGCTCAGCATTTCGTTTTGTGAATTAATAGTAAATGTAGTTGCATAGCCCCATGTCTTACATAGAGTATGTGACTAAGGAGTGGCCGCTGTTATTCCTCTTGTCATTTTCATCGTCCTTGGGATAATACATTCAACGAATATTGCCAATAATATTTACTTCCATTTCGTACCAGATAGTGAGGTTGAGTTGCTGGTAATTTCCCATCCAGGTTAAACTTTACCCATGAGCTGGAGTGAACCTGGAGGGCATAAGGGTGCGTGGATTGGCCCATGATTAGATACAGTTGACAGGAGGTGGTCACTATGATGGTCAGAGAGAGATGCATCAGGACCTGTTCCAGCCTAGGGCTTGTTCCACTGTACCATGCAAAATGTGTTGCCAGGCCTTGATCTCCATGATAACCTCCCCACTACATACACAAACACACCAAACATCTGGGATTCTTATTTTAAGTTATAGCTATTTTTTTCCCCTTTTTTCATTCACTTGCCCAGAGTTAGAAATTTCTTTTTTATTTATTTATTTATTTATTTTTTTAGAAATTTCTGTAATGCATGATAACTTGCATCTACCTAACATCATCGACAGACTATTCTGTCTGCCAGGAAAAGATGCCCAATGAAAGCAAATCAATGGGCCATGGAAGAAACTCTTCCCAGCAGTGACCTAATCTGCCTGCTTCAAAAGAAGGTGAGGAAACTACAATTCAGTCACAGGCCAGGGTTACTGGAAGCAGTCATTTTATAGGCAGCACTGTCCTCACATTCTTTTTACAGAGGTTACAAGGACGTGAACTGTGAGGTGGGAGAGAGATTGCAGTGAACTTGAGTCCTGGCCCTGAGGCTTACTAACCTGCTAAATCATGTCTCTAAGCCTCAATTTCCTCATCTGTGAAATGGTAAGAGCGATAGTTACCCAACCTGCCTCTTCAGGTTTTCTGACTGTTTCTAAGGTATTATAGGTAAAAATTTTGTACGCTTTACACCACTATACAAACATATGTTCTCACTGTGCATCGTGCTTTGATCCCTCTTTAATTTTTAGCAGGAGTCTAAAGCTAAGCCTTCTCTGTCTTCCTCTCTTCAGTTGAGAGAACTACTAAGCAGCGAAAAGCATAAGCACTTACGTACCACACTGAAGGCAGGGATTCTATTCTGTTTTGTTTACTGCCATATGCCCAGCCTCGGAACAGGAGTTAACTTGTGTATACATTTAGTAAATTTGTTGTGTGGATATATCTTTGTCTTGGTTTGGGATCTGTAGGAGCAGACTCTGAGACAAGGATTTGAGTGTCAGTAATTCACTTGGGAAGTGATCACAGGAAACAGCAGTAGCAAATGGGGAAATGAGTCAGGGGAGGGAAGGAGCCAAGGAAAGGTGTATTAACAAGGAAGTAATGACCACAGTTGGCAACCAGAGCTTAATCCTGCTGGAAAACAGGAGAGCCAGTGTAGGACACACCCCAGAGTCATGCCATCCAAGTCACAATGGCGCTGGGGTGCTGAACCTACCCCTCCTGTCAGCCAGTTGGTTAAGGGCTTCACCCAGGAGGCATTAGGTCCCCAACACTTCCTGCCCAGCCCTCACATAGACAGAGGGAGGTTCTGCAGCCAGGGAGTGACCACAGGTGAAGAATCATGGGTGCTGGCTGTTGGAAGTTGATCTAGCATCACAAAATACTAAGGGATTATAGGCAGGGCACCAATGGCATCAGTTTCAATTGTGTATCAGGAATTTTGTGAAATCATCTTAATTTCTGTGACTCAGATGGAGTTTTCTGTTATTCAATGATTCTAAAAAGTGTGATCTATGATTTGATGTTATTAATGTTGGATGTAGGAGAAAGCAAAAGCTGAAGAGGCAGTGTCTAGCTTGCTATGATATTAGACCATACTGTGTGTGTGTGTGTTTAATAGAAGCTGTTGTCTGTTGTGACTAAGGATCAAGGTGTTGTGGTGAAAGAAACAAAAATAGAAAAAAATGTAAAAAAGAGCACTATATTGGGGTTCAGGTGCTTTCCTTGTCATCAGCTGATAATGTAATCACAAACAATTCATCTCTCCTCAATTGGAAAATTAGAGTCTTGCACCAGAACAGGGACAAAAACTACATTTCAAGGCACATGCCTCCTCCACTGAATTAGGGGTGTCTGCCTAGAGCACTTTGTTGAGAAATATGAGACCGTGTTCAGGCTGTAGTAGACAAGCCCCATCACTGTCTACTCATGTCAACAAGGAGCTGTGAAGGGCCATGTCTCCGCCTTCCTGGTTCTAGATGATCGCTATGGTCACTGTGAACTCCTTTCACCCCATCCTGCCCTGTCTTTGTTCTGTAATAATCAACTTAATAGAAAACTTCCACTAATGAGAGACATAGACTAAGATTTTTTAAAACTCTCAAATGTAAAAAACAAAATGCACATATAAGCACTCACTGTAACTACTTGTATCATACTCTCTTCCCCCAAAGGTTCAGAAGACCCATCTGAACTGGTAATGCTCAGGGTCACTAAAGTGGACAGAAAACATCACTGCTCTGAGGTTGTGAAAAAACCTGGGTTAATACTGATTTCTATTTCATGACAAGTAAATGAGCTGTTATCACTCATGGGTGCAAAGGGCAGAATTTAACAAGACTATAGATATAACGTAATGAAACAGAGGTCATGAAACTCTGGGGAACATGGTCCAATATCTTGAACAGTCATTTAATAATTACATTTATTTATAATTTTAAATAGACATTCATATAGATTTTCATTAATGGTCCTCAGAATAAACACTGAGATAAATTATGTCATGTAAGCCCAGGGATGGAGTACTCATGTCTCCTTTTTCAATATTGTATCACCATTATCTAGACAAAATTCAGTAAATATTTGTTGAATTAATGTCTTATTTTCTTTATTTTAGACAGGATGAAGCATTTTTTCTTAGCTCATGCAGCTTGTAAATAGAAGAATCATTGCTTTAACACAGGCTTTCAATGTATGCACCAGACATTGTACCTGTATATAACTGCGGTTAACGTTCAGTCCCATCTTAAATCATATTGTTTATTGTTTAGCTCCTCGATTAGATTCTAAGCTCTTATCTGTCTCTCTCACACCTGAGGCCTCAGTACCTAGCCCAGAGCCTTAGATATAGTAGCTGATCAAAACTTAATTGTTGTAGCAATTTCCATTTTAATGATAAAATAACTTAGGAAAAAATATTAAGGAACTAGATCAAAGTCACTTAGAGAATGAATGACAGAGGCTTATCTAGAATCCAATTCTGTTTCTTAAAGCCTAATAGAAGTAACAAATGCAACACAATTTTAGCTACCTGTGTTCAAGTTCTGTCTGATTTGGATATAAAGGAAGGAATAGTCCCAAAATACCAGCTGCAAATTGGTTGGGGGAAAAAAATGTTTTTTTAAATCGCCCAAACAGTCACCATGAGTCAAAACACTCTCAATTTGGGGTGATATATATTGTCTTTTAAGGTGATCTCTGGCCTTATTGAGCCTAATGGATGGTGAGTCCAAATATCAGATTTTCTTCTTTTTCATTTGACCCTTAAATTTCAGAGTGAATCACATTTATCACAGAAAGGTCAGCAAATTCTTTGAAGTGAAATATGGGCAGAGGAGGAGGGAAATTTAATGGTTAATAGAAGCTGGCTTTTCAGGATCCTTGCCAGTGGGAAGCGTGCTGTCAACCTTCTAGCTTTACGAAAGGAAGATACAGCTAAACTCATCCTACACACTCGGAGAGCGCATGTCGTGCTCACAAACACAGTCTGGAAATGAGGAGAAGTGAAGGCATGCCTGTCCTTAGTCTTAATGGATAATTGTTACAAACTCTCCATATGTATGTGTGTGTGCGTGTCTGTATTCAGCTACCAGAACGGGGGTACAAAGCAAATTTCCAGGAACAATTTAAAAAACATTGGTTAAATGTCTACAGTATATACTAGGTCTTGGGTTTACAAAGATGACCGAAGATGGCTCCTGAATTGTTAGGGCTCAGTATTCAAAAGGTGGCAGATGTCTAGAAATATATTTTTCTTTCTGTCATCTTGGGAAACTCAGGTCAGAAGTCAGCTCTTTCAGAAAGCTTTCCGACACCCTTCCTTCAGAATCTCCCTCTACAAATGTCCTTATCAGTTACTTTTGGATATATGTGCTTATATCTGTCCCATTGCTCAAAGCTGAACCTTTTGAGGGCAAAGACGCTTTGTTCAGCTCTGTATTCCCAGAACGTAGAACAGCGTGCACAGTGGGTCCTCAATAGAGGTTTGATTTAAGGAATCAACTTACACATCCTTGGAACATTTAGCAAAGTGTCTTGTTCTCTCCCTCCCTTCCTTCCTTCTTTCCTTCCTTCCTTCCTTCTTCCCTCTCTCTTTCTTTTAGTTAAATGAGTTCTTCCTATTGCTAATCCTGTGGGCAACTTCTGTACCTTTGCAATTCCATGAACGAGCAAAATCTCCAGTCCTCTAAAAACAAATGGACTTCCAATGGTCCTGGAGAAGGGTGGGTCAAATTTCTGACTACTATATCTTGGGCAGTCTTACAATTCAGAGTTCCTATGGAATTGATTTTGGTGCCTTCCATTTTCAGGATAAACCAGTTCTCAAAGAAGATAGTAGCTAATGGCAGCCACAAAGGAGAGGGTAACAGGTTAATTACCAAATGCTGCTGTGAAATAAGAGAAGGAAAAGAACGAATAGCTGGTCCCTAGGCTGGTTAGAAAGGTGAAGTTGTATGGCCCAACAGCATGCATCTTGTATTTTCTCTCTCATCTGGAAACTTCAATTCCATCTTGTCCCTAGGTCTGTATCTTCTGGCACCATTGTTCTCCTCTTATACCCTCCCATACGTCCTCTAAATAAAGGCATGTAATCAAACACCCATGCAAGTCGCCTGGCTCACTGAACATTTGATGTACACCTACAGCCATTTTTTTTCATTCTAATGTTATCACTCATCAATCACGGCTGTAAAATGTAGGGGGAAAAATCACACTGCCATTCAGCAGCTGGATGTGTATGCCATGCTTTGGTGGGCTGGCTGTGGACCATTTTCTTTTTGAATGAAGGAAGTCATCCTGAACACACATTCATTTCTGGTAATTGCTTTTTCTTTCTTTTTTTTTTTTTTTTTTTATAAATTTATTTATTTATTTATTTTTGGCTGTGTTGGGTCTTTGTTGCTGCGCGAGGGCTTTCTCTAGTTGCGGTGAGCAGGGGCTACTCTTCGTTGCAGTGCACGGGCTTCTCATTGTCGTGGCTTCTCTTGTTGTGGAGCACAGTCTCTAGGCGTGTGGGCTTCAGTAGCTGTGGCACGTGGGCTCAGTAGTTGTGGCTCGCGGGCTCTAGAGCTCAGGCTCAGTAGTTGTGGTGCACGGGCTTAGTTGCTCCTTGGCATGTGGGATCTTCCCCGGCCAGGGCTCGAACCTGTGTCCCTTGCACTGGCAGGCAGATTCTTAACCACTGCGCCACCAGGGAAGCCCCTGCTTTTTCTTTTATATCACAGTATGCTGGAGGATGTGTTTTTTGTTGTTTCCCTTCTGTTGGTTCCATTGCTTATTAACAGATTTTGAGTTCTGTATTTTTAGGTTTATTTCCCGATTTTGGTCAGGGACTTTTACACAGAGCACTGCTATGCTTAGGTGGGAAAATCTTGAGGGCAGTCTAACTTTGCAAAATGTCCCCATAGACAAGATCTACTTTTCTTGTCTCAAAAACTCTGTAAGACTGGAAGATCAGGTTTTATTATACTGTTTTCCAGATTAAGAATGAACTCTGGGAGGTTAAAATGACTTAGCCAGTGTCATTCACATGAAAAGTTGTGGATCTTGCTTATAACAAAATCAAGTCCTGACTCCTGTCACTTCTTTTTCAATAGATCAATGTAAAAGTTACAATAATAAGAATAAATCAGTTATAATAAATCAGGTTTTCACTTTATTCCAAAGATCTACTGTGGCATCCCCTCACTTCGTCTTTTGTCTTTGTAACCTAAAAGACAGGTACTTTCCACCCGAAATTGAAGAGCCCAGAGGAAGGGCTCTGTTGGTCGAGCTTGATGACAGGCAGAGACCTGGACCACATGCTGAGAAAAGAGGAATGAATGACTGGCAGCGTCTGGGTTACACACCCAACCTGGGGCTAGAGGATGAGATCCTATGATTGGTTACCACACAAAAATCACACTACTGCATGGGAGATGAGATGTTGCCCTAGAAAATGGGGCACTAGATGGAGAAAAATATCTAATGTGCACTACAGAAAGGTCCTAGTGCAGTAATTGATGGGTGATAAGACGTGGAAATGATACAGTATGGAAAAGGAAAATGGGCTGGGAAATCAGGTAATCTGGACTCTATTCTATTACTTTCTAGATGTGAACAATGATTTTTACCTCTCTGGGCTTCAACTTAACCATCTGTAACATGAGGAATCCCAAAATTGGCTGTGTATAAGAATCGTTTTGGAGATTTAAAAACATATATTGCTGGAATGTCCAAACATGAGAAAATTGTATATATGTAATGATAAAAGGTAGAAAAATAATTATCTCTTGGTCAGCAATCAGGGACCACTATACTAGGTGACCTATCTGGACCTTTCTTGTCCTAATATTTTATGATTATATGAGAGAGAGAGACAGAGACAGAGACAGAGAGAGAGAGAGAGAGAGAGACAGAGGGAGAATGAATCTTTGGATGAGGAATAAGAAAAGAGTTTCATGGCCTACCCAAGATAGCTGTACCATGTGCCACTCAATACTCCCATTACGGTCTCTGCTGATAAACAGTGAAACCCTACCACATGCTTTCAGGCAAAGAAGATTCTCAAGACTTTCCAAATAAAGATCAATGGGCTCATTCTGCATGCAGACAATTTCATCAACAGAAACACACCATAGAAATAGACTACTCCCCATGGTTTCCTGCCCTCCAGCTTTCGTAAAGTCATAACAGATGCTCGACAGCCTTACAGAGCCCCAGACTGCTAGCAGCTATGCATTGACTCCTGCTAATTAAGCCACCTATCACCTGACCAACAGTGCATTCCACGTTGGGATTGCTTTAGGAGAGCAGCAGTCTCACTAATCATTCACCTTGAATGGAGAAGATTTCAGACACAAAACAAGCTTCTTCCAGCACTGCCTGCTTCTACAGGGGAGACAAAAGCTCCATACTGAAAGCAAGAACACAGTTTACTGGGGATTAGTGGCATAGCTCGTTTTGAGTGTAAAAATAAGTAGCTTAGAGATCATTTAGTGAAGGAGTTCTCCACCAAAGTATACATTTGAATCACTTGTGGGTATTTTGGGTGACAGATACCTGGACCCCAACCCAGATTGTCTGTATCAGAATCTCACGGGGGTGGACACATGTGTAGACTTAGAAAAATCCTTAGTTTACTCTGATGTGGTTAAAATCCCCACCTCTGTAACAAATATGGATGCTGATATCTAGCTGTGTAAGGGGTTAACTTAAGAATCGAACTCAGACTTTTTGAAAATTAAAAAAAGAAAAAAATAAATGCAAGATGAAGATTTGAGGGCTGAGGCTATTGTGCAAGGTTGTTTTTTTTTTTTCTTAAAAAGCTAATTTTAAAATACACGTTCGTGTATCATCTCAGACAGTGTAGGGATACATCAAAGGTAATGAACACCAGTTTGGATTCATATAACTGGCTTATATTCTGCCTATGTGTATGTATTTGGAACAATATTATGAACACACACACACAACTAGTTTATTGCATTTATCTGAAAAAATGATCTTACTCCTAGGTTTGAATTTCAACCCCATCACTTCCTGTGAAACCGCATGCAAGTTAGTTAACCCCAGAGGCCTCAAGTACCAGTTGGGATAGCAGTAGTGCCTGCTTCACAGAACTGTTGTGAGATTTAATTTTTTTAAAAATCATCAATGTAAAGCACTTTGTTCAATGCTTGGCCTGTAAATGCTTGGTAAATATGAGCTATGATTATTATTCCAAGCCTTGAGAAACATGTTTCTACTTACTGTAGATAGCAAAGTCTAGGCTACCCAGGGTTAAATCCTGACCATGCTGTTTACTAATGGCCATGATGCATTTGTCAACTCTGGTCAAAGTGGGGTCTGGACCAATGTGAGTCTGAAAGAGGCTAATAGAGGGGGAACTAGAAGCTGGGAGCCAGCAGCCTTAAGGCTTTCCACTCAAAGTGTGGACCATGGAGCTTCACAGCATCTGCACCACCCGGGAGCTTGTTAAAAAGCAGGAATCTTGAGCCCCACCCCAAGACATATTGAATCTAAATACGCATTTTAACAAGCTCCCTAGGTGATTCATACCTATTACATTAAATTTTGAGAAAGACTGCTTTCATGGGTCAGGTCCAGGTAAGGCAGATGCTGAAACAACAGCATAACTCAGTGCAAAAAATGACAAAACAAGAACAGAATTTTCCAACAGTGGGTAAAGACAGTTACAGAGTAAACCCATTGACAGGTAACTGACAGGTAATTTTACAGGCACAGAGCCACTAAATGGAATTCTGGAATAGAAGGTTTTGCTATCTGGGACTATTCTTTAGGCTCAGTTCACTTAAAAGGGTCTGTAATCCTCGCCAGAGAGGTCAAAATACTGAGCAAATTTATAAAAAAAAAATGTTTCTGATTTCATGTATCAGAGGCAAGATGAAAAGCTGAGGCAAAATTTCTGAGCTGGAGATGGGTCTGCGGCAAGAGAAAAGCTGAGAGGTCAGCGCAGGAAGAAATAGAATGAACTGTGCGGGGACAAGTGCTTGGCCCAAGAGTAAAGAGTTTCAAAGTAATGGGGGGAGCGCCGCATCTCTTTTGTACAAGAGTGGTGAGGCATCATTACAATGTGGATAACAGGATTGTGAAATGGTGCTCGTTCTGTGAAAAGCAGAAGTAGTGAAACACACATGAGACATTCAGTGCTTCTCAAGCCTGGCAGGACGTCACCATTGTCAGGGAGGGTCACAAAGGAAAGTGTCTGCCCAGGAGTAGTGCTTGACGATCAGGGGCAAAACGCTGACATCTCCGGTTTCCTAAAGTGTCCCACAGGTGATACCAATGCTTAGCCATAGTGAAAAAAGTGTTCTGGGGAGTAGGAGAAACAAATTCCAAAACCAGTCATCGTAACAGTGAGTCATCACCAGAGATGAGAGATGCTGATT
This sequence comes from Balaenoptera physalus, assembly GCF_965194825.1. NCBI lineage: Eukaryota > Metazoa > Chordata > Mammalia > Artiodactyla > Balaenopteridae > Balaenoptera > Balaenoptera physalus. The sequence goes on along the minus strand of NC_138895.1, from coordinate 79,739,110 downwards.
GAATAAGCGAGTGGGCTCAGAACGAGCGTGAGACAGAGGCCAAGGAGAGGCCATTGGGTCAGGAGTGCCTTCTTTCGTGACTTAAAAATAAGAATAGAAAGTGTGTGTGTGTGTGTGTGTGTTGGTTGGGGTGGAGAGGGGGTGGTATTCAAACCCTAAGCCAGGTAATAGCTAACTTTTATTGAACATGTATTATGTATGCTATTCTAAGTAGCTCATATACATGATCTCAGTTAATCTTTAGAACCACCTGTAAAGTGAGTACTATTATTATTTTCATTTTATTGATAAAAAAATTGAGGCACAGAAAGACTCAATATATTTCAATTTATTAAAATTAAAATATTTTAATATATATTTTAATTTTATTAAAATTAAAATTTTTAATTTTTAATTAAAAATTAGCTAACACTCAACAAATCTAGGGTTCAGCAATCTTGTGCTTTGAAGATCTGTGCTACACACCACCTCTCAGTTGGTGAACTATTGTTTTCCTTTCTTTCCAGGCAAGTTATACCATGACTTTATACTGGTGCAGAACTCTAGGCAAGACCCCTCAAAGTATCCTAGTGAGCTTAGGGTGTCCCGTTACAGATGAAGTTGTGGGAGTGAAGCCAGCACATACATGAGCCTCCATATACGCACTCCTCTGATTCCTATCGTGGGTCTGTTCATGATAAGGTATCAAATATGACTCTTCCTGTGGTTTTAAAGATTCAGCAGAAGTCACAAATGCTGACAACAGAACAACTGATCCTAAGCACACCAGTGTAGTGCAGGGCTTGCAAACGTATCAGAATTAGCCCATCTTACAGGCAGAGGAGGTCGGAGACTGGAGACTTGTAGTGTAAGCCCTGACCATTGTTTTGTTGTTGTTGTTTTTTGTTTGTTTTTCCTTTTTTTGTAATGCAAGTGCCTGACTTGTCAAAGGCATCCATATCAAGGAGGCACCATTTCAAAGAGGGGCTCTTGAATAAACATCACCACAGTCTAGATAGCCAGATGCTGTCCCCTGATTTAGGCTTCCTTCGTTTTAAAGATCATGGTTGATTTCAATAACTGACCATTTGGGCTAATTTTTTTTCTCTTCCCATGATTTAAATTCCCATTCTTACATTTTAAATTCACCCATAGAGAATGAGCCTGAAAAATGCTAGGCCTCCACCCTTGACCGCAATAAAAGCAAACCCAGGTTCTCTCTCTCTCTGTCTCTCTCTCTCTCTCTGTCTCTCTCCCTCTCTGTCTCTCTCTCTCCCTCTCTTTCCCTCTCTCTCTGTCTCTCTCTCTCTCTCCCTCTCTCTCTCTCTCTCTTTCTCTCTCCCTCTCTCTCTCTCTCCCTCTCTCTCTCTCTCTCTCTCTCTGTCTCTCTCTCTCTCTCTGTCTCCCCTCACGCCCTCGCTGAATAATCCTCGATGTGCTGTAGTGCTGTGTGTACTCCTCCAGGTCTTGTGAGTAATAAGCCTCTATTTTCTCAAAGTTTTCTGATGATTATTGCTTGGGGGCAATCATAATAAGAACCACACAGTCTGGTCCAACCACAACACTGGTTTTCAATAGGCTGAGAGCAGCACAAAACAAGGCTGGAAGACCTACTTTGGCCAGGGTTGCAGGTCTGTAAATTATTGCTCATCGAGGGGAGAGGAGGGCTTTCTGCCCTTTCACCTTAAAGCAAGTGAAGAGCTTCAAGGGAAAATTAATCAGAGAACTGGATGTGTGTTCCTTGAAATTCAGGGGACTTATGGGTTGATACCTGATTCAAGCATAAAAAAAAACTGAAGGCAAAAGGTATCTGCTGGAGTGACTAGGATAACAACCAAAAGAGAAGAATAAGGTAGAAGCAGCAGAGCAGCCAGGGGATGAACCAGGCCTTCTTGCTTGGGGAGGTTCCGCTTTCAACAGGTTTCCCCCTGGGGAGGTGCCAAGAAGGAATAATTCACATTGAACATCTGCAAAACACAACCCTGCTGGCCATGAAATAGCATTTCCGCCTTCCCGTTACCTCTCCTCCCTCCCTGCTCTGTCCCTGGAAGATCAGAGGCAGCACAGGGAGAGAGTGAGGAGGAGATGAAAAAAAATGGAATGAATAGGTGAAGATGCCCTTCCCGGCCTCTTCCCGAATGTAAGTTTCTAGTCTGAGACTGAACAAGCTAGGGGGCGGAGAAAAGCTTTAAATTGGATGAGAGATTACGTGGGTGGAACTGGACATTTTAATACCTGAAAGTTACCAGGAACATTGTAAGATATAGTCCAGATTCCACCCACAAACTAAAAAAGCTTCAGCAGAACTTTACAGACACAATGTGATACAGCTGGTCTGCTTGCCTCCTTGTAACACCAGCTCACCCTTTGTCGACTTGAGAATTTGGTTGGATCCCAGCTCAGTCCCTGGCTCTGCATCTTTTAAAGCCCTCTATAAATTCCCAGCTCAGTGCCAGCCCCAGCATGTGCTTACCCAGTGCTTTCCGATGGCACATCATGGCTACATGCCACTATTCTGTCCTTTCTTATATTTTTCAGGTTATTATGGGAAGAGATGGGAAAAGACTAGAAATAAGACAGCAATGTCCTGTTATTATATCCAAAGCTCCATTTGAAGGCATGTAAACATGCACTAGTGTTCTATATAATCACACATTTGTATGTATTATCATTTGCTATTAGTTTTATTTCTCCTATTTTAAATGTTATTATCCAAACAGGCTGGGCACAAGCTTTCTGTACTTGTTCCATCATAAATAAACAAAAACGCCTAAACACAATTTGTAATAGGTCATCTCCAGACCACAGCTAGGATGCTGCCTAAGTAGAAAACCAAAATTAAATCAAACTGGGCACAATGCCCAGACCACTGGCTTCCAGCAAACAGATGCAGAGGAAGAAAAAAAGAAGCGACTAAATCGCAAAAAAATGGTGGAATAACAGAGAAACCATAGTAATTAACCCTAGGACCAGTTTGTCTGTTCTGGGGCCCACGTTTTAGTTACCTTTGGAAAATGAATGTTGAAAATTATCCATTTTTATTTGAAGTGAATCTCCATTATTGGCATCACCCAATTTTCTGAAAGGAAAGCTAGAGAAAAGACACAGTCTTTGTTATTCTGCAGGTGCAGGTCATTTTCTTTAGCCACTAATACTTTCTTAAAAAGTAAAATAATAAAAGTAGTGCCAGTAATGGTAATAATCAAGACAACAAAATCAGTAGCAGCAGTGACTACAGTAACAAGAGCTGCTCCCCTTCACTGGCAAATTTAGCAGATGCCAGGGGTGCCTCACTCCACACCCCTCAGCTCATCTGAGTCTGCTTAGAGCTCTGGTACCCAGCAGGCAGGCAGCTCCCAACCTCAAGCATCTGGATCTTTCATCTCTCTCCTCTGCCTAAGGGCTTTCACCAGCTCCATGAGAGCTGGAGCTCACTCCACCAGAGGCAGTCACAGACCAAGGACAGAAGGAGTAGACAACCCAGGGGACAATGTTTAATCAATGTGGGATGGGAGTCAGTGGATGAAAGCTCCAGTCTTTCTGGTCTGTAGTTGGACAATTTACAGTTTCTTTAATAGGTCCTGGTAGGCCTGAACCCCAGAGGCCCACAATAGAATCCCACCCACGAGTGTGCCTTGGCTTTTCTCCCTCCTCTGTATCATTTTCTCTCCTTCTAGGATCACCTCCCCAAAGTCTACTTGCCTCAAACTCCTTGTTTCAGAGTCTGCTTTTGGACAATCCAAAGTGAGACTATCTTCTATTATGAGTCAATTACTTTAAATTGCTATCTGTACTGCTTAGAATAAGTTTAGATATTTTACATATAGTATCTCTAATTCTCAGAATAAACATGCATATTAAACTTAGGATCCTTATTGAAGAAATGAGAAAACTGAGAGTCAGGCTAAAAAACTTCTCTGAAGTTTTGTAACTTGAACGTGGCATAAACAACATTAGAATTCAGCTCCAAAACCAGTATCATAATTTCTTTAGATTCTTGTTATCCCTTCTTACCATAAGCCTCATTATGGTAGAGGTCATACAAAACATATCATCACAACTTCTAATACCACCTCTAGTACTCTGACTGGTATAAAGCTTTTTTTCCCAGTAGATTTTGGGGAATAAATCAATGAATTCCACGTGTTCAACAATCACATGTTACGCACAAACATTGTGATTGACCTGAAGATACAATAATGTCTAAAATAATTTTCCCTCAAAAGAATCACGGCTTACCAGGAAAAATACAACAGGTCAATAGATGAAGTAGGGTGAGCATTATAATAAGAGAGTGAACAGACAGGGAGATAAGGGGATGTACCGCTGACTCTCCTTCAAGAAATGACTTGCTGCCAGTCAGTGGAGAATGAGATCAGCAGAGGGTGTCAGCCATCATCCCCTCAGGGTGTGTCTCAGCTGCAGAGAGAGGATGCCTTGTCTTTGCCCTTCTGAGACCGACCCACATCCAGTGACTGAGTGAAGTGGGCATTAAGGCCCAGCACCTTTCCTCCCTCACAGGATGGCTCTGATGGAAAATACTCTCTCGAGACCTCTGCTCCTGGCTAACCAAGGCTTTGTGAAACCTGCATTAGTTTTAATTATTCCTCTATCTAATCCTGCTTCCTCGATTCTCATTTCTTTCGCAGATCTTTATCTCTAATGAACATTTTATACTCCAAATACCATCTCAGCATTTGCTTTCAGTGAACTCAATCTGTGACTGTTGGTACCGAGAGTGATGCAAGAAAGCAGGTGGTAAGGTAGAATTTTGAAGCAGGATCACTCACCTCCTGGCTGGCAAGGAGGGCCCAATACTAGTAGAAGGTGAAGTACAGATGGTTCCTAACATAAAGCTGTGGTCCAGTTGTTAAAAATGTTACTGGTGAATTAGGTTGCATAGGGGAAAGGAATCAACCAGTGAGTACTGTGTATTAGTCATTTGAGACAGACATATGGAGGAAATAGTACCCATCTCCTGTACTTAAAATGAACTGATTGTAGATGTTAATGACATCTGTAAAATATCTTCACAGTAATACCTAAATTATTGTTTAATAAAACAACTAGGTCCTATCACCTGGCCAAATTGACAGACAAAACTAACCATCATGATGGTCCCTTTGTTAGAGTAGGGTCCTACGGGTGTCAGGTGATGTCCTTAAGTCCTGGGCAACATTCAGCTTACAGTGTCCAAGGCATCCAGAAGACCGCCCCGTGGTCATTTCTCTGGTCCCTGGAATTGGGATCGACATGTTTGGCGGTTGACGCAATCTCTATATTGTGACCGCGGGCCGTGGGGTAAAGCTATCATAGTGGAGAATGCCAGTGGGAAACTGAAATTACCAATGTCCTCTTCCTCCTGTCCAAGGTAGTAAATTAGAAAAATTATCACACCCTAGGGGGAAAGCAAGATGAGTACCACTCTAAAGGACTGAAACGATACCGGAGTGTGATGATGCCTGTGATACCCTTCTTTAATTAACCGGGATGCACAACATAGAAACTGGAGGAATTCTGGAGGATAACCGAAGGCTACTGCAGCTCAACCAAGAGCCAAGCCCCAACTGGAGTCACCATGCGAGACACTATCTGTGATAGAGCAGATCAATAGCTCAACCAAGAACAGCCCCAACTGGAGTCACCATGCGAGACACACTATCTGTGATAGAGCAGATCAATAGCTCAACCAAGAACAGCCCCAACTGGAGTCACCATGCGAGACCTACTATCTGTGATAGAGCAGATCAATAGCTCAACCAAGAACAGCTCCAACTGGAGTCACCATGCGACACACACTATCTGTGATAGAGCAGATCAAGACATCCTTAAATCGGCGGCATGTGGATTTTGATATTGTGTTCTTTCCTACCTTATCAGAAGGTATATCATAACAGTTTGCATTTGCATGAAATCACACACACACACACACACACACACACACACACACACACACACACACACCCCACGCGGAGTTTTGCCCTGGGACTATGTTAACTATCCTGCTCACTGCCATAATAATGAAGTTCAAAGTGACCTGGACTTTCTGGATATTCTGCCAAACATCATTTCAATCCATAACACTGATGACACCAGGTTGATGGTGCTGGATGAGCAAACAGTGGCTAACAAGCTGGAGGGTAGTAAGACACATATGCCTCAGGGGTGGGAAATAAGCCCCACAGAGATTTGGAGGCTAGACATAACTACACTTTTAAGGGTCAGATTGTCAGGAGGGCATGAGATCATGTTTTGGGAACATGGCCTCCAGAGTAAAAGATAAATTACTGGGTCTCACATCTCCCACTATGAAGAAGAAATCTCCACTCCTGGTGGGCCTCTTTGGGTTCTGAAATATGACAGGGTTCATACCTAGAAATGTTTCTTTGGCTCATCTTCTGGGTGACACAGAAAACTATCAACTTTAAGTGGGACCTAGAGAAGGAAAGGGTTACTGCAGCGGGTCCAGGCTGATGTGTAAGGAGCCCTGTTGCTTGGGCCGTATGATCTGGCATACCCTGTGGTATTGGCAATGTCAGTGGAGGGAAAATATGCCATGGGGTGTTTTGGCAAAATCCAATGAGAAAAATACAACACAAGCCACTAGAATTCAGGAACAAATTCAAACCACCTGCAGCAAATAATTATAAGCTTTTGAGAAACAAGTCCACATGGAGACAAAACATCTGACCGTAGCACATTAAATGAGAGTCTGGGCCAAAACTGCCCATTACAAACTGGCTTCTGTCAGATACACTAGGAAATGAAGCCAGGCAAGCCCAACCACCATTCACTATAAGATAAAAGTTTTACATCCAGGAGTGAGCCTGAGTGGGACACAGAGCATAAGCAAAGAGCATGAAAAGTCAGCCTCCACACCTGTGACATCCGTCTCGCCTGAAAAGGGCACTGCTGCATCAGTTCACCACCATGTATGGCTGAGTCCGCTTAACCCAATAAAGGAGGAGAAGGAAAAATCCCACGCATAGTTTATGGATTTGCTGGTATAGAATGGCAGTGCAAGCTAAAGTGAGTGGAAAATTCACTGTAGCCTCATGCACAGATTTCACTGAAAGTCAGTGATGAGGAACAATCCTTCCAATGCGCAAAGTTTTGAGTAGTGCACATCATCATTTACTGTGAGTGGAAAGACACTTGAGTTGAGATTAAATATAGTATGTGTATGTATGTGTATATACACACACACACACACACTCATTGGCAGTGGTGAATCACACACACTCATTGGCAGTGGTGAATCACACACACACACACACACACTCATTGGCAGTGGTGAATCACACACACTCATTGGCAGTGGTGAATCACACACACACACACACACTCATTGGCAGTGGTGAATCTGGTCATAAAAGATTGAAGAAGGATCAGGGACGAGACGGACTACAGAGATACACGTGGATGGAGTAAACATGAAGTATGATATTTTGTTATATATTACTGCTCACAAGAGAGCATCAACCACTGAAAAGATGCTAAATAGGTGAGGAAACACAATGCGTCCAGTAGTTGATGTTATTCAGCCTCTCGCATCAGCCACTCCGTTTTGTCACATTGGCCACATGACCACATTTGAATAGATGAAGGCTACCCATGGTCTTAACACCATGAACTCCCACTCACCGGGGCTGATCTAGCTGCACTCACTATTGATTGTCCAACATGCGAGGAACAGAGGCAAAATTTCAGTCCTTATATGGCACAGTTCCGTTAGGAGATCCAACCACTTGGTAGAAAATTAACTACATTAACTTCTCTCCTGGAAGGGCCAATAGTTTGTCCACGTTAGAGTATACCTCTGTTTCAGGTACTTTCAGGATTTTTCCTTACCTCCCTGAGGGCCTCAGTCAGCACTCACTATCTGAGGACTTTTGATCCGCCAGCATGGAGTCCCACACAATGTTGCTAGGGGACTCACTTTACAGCAAAGGAGGTATGAAAGTAGGAACAAGGCAATGGAATTCACTGGTCATACCACACACTCTCCCACCCAGAAGATGCCAGCCTGAAAGAGCATAGAAATACCCTGCTCATGGCAAAGATAAAGTGCCAGCTTGGGGGCAATACTTTATGAGAAGTAGCCCAGCTGCAGGGAGTGTGGTCAGGAGACAGTCTCCAGCTGTCGACACCTTCAGAGCTGCCTTGCTGAGATCATGTCCTTTGAGCATCACTTAGTGACTGAATGAGGGAGGCATAAAAAGTTCCCGCCGTTTTGGTTCAGCACGGGATGATTCTGATTAGCGTTACTCAGTTTAGACTGGCTGAAGCTCTGTCTGGCTGCAACACAATTTGACTTCTTTCTCTGTACAGTTCTGCTTTCCCCCCCATTCCTTTCATGGCAATGATCCCTGATTAACATTTGCCCTACACAGTTTCAGGTTATCATCTGCTTCTAGAAAGCCCAACCTACGACTTATTCCTAGAACTCAAAAGTGTGAGTGACTGACTTTACTCACAGGCATTGGAAGGGGGCTTCACAGAAGTTTCCCTGTGCCTCACAGGTAGCGGTTACACCATAAACACTTAGTGACTTGAACTGAACTGACATTGAAGCCGGATGTTTTAAATAAGTAATCATTTCCCAAGACTGAGGATATTCAGAGCTATAAGTAAAGTTTGGGCATGTTGGAGGGGGAGGGGCAGAACCTGGACGGATGAATACTGTGGGTTTTTCAGAAAAAACTTCTGCAGGAGGATGACTAGACCTACACCATAAAGCAAAGAGCTGAGTGTAAACAAAAGGTGAGACAGGTGTGCTGAGAGAGAAGTTAAATGTAAGAGGAGTGGAGTGATCATAAAAGTTGGTGAAATGGTAGAGCCCTTGAAGGCAAAGACCAGTGCAAAGCCCTGGTCATACATTAGTTTTTTATTTCTAGTAACAATGCAGTAAGAGAGGTACCATTATTATTTTTAATATTTTACACGTGAGATTCTAATGCTCAGAACATGTTAGCAACTTATTCTTTGTGAGACCACTTGAGAGGCAGAGCTAGCCATCTAGAAAATACAGGAATGGACAGAAATACAAACGTGAAGGTTCAGTGACACAATTGTTAAATCAATGCCAGGAACTGACTATCCCCGGACTTCCACTTATATGGATATTATAAGCCCTTATTTGTTTAAGCCATTTTTATTCAGAATTTTGGTTACTTGCAACTGAAACCACTGATTAATTGAGGGTAATTGCATATTTACTGTAAATTAAAATCTAATATGCTGTTTAAAATTTCCCTTTCAGCATAAGGCATTTGCAAAGAAGAACATATGCAGTTCCCATATGCGATCTTATGATTTGTATAATTTTAGTGAAAAATAATAAAGTACAATTAGCAAGTTTGCCTACTTATTTGCCTTTGTCCCATAAAACAACATTCTCTATACAAAATGCCCCTTTAGAGTTACAGGCTCCAGAAGTGAGAAAGTAGAATAGAGACCACCTTGGTATAACCACTGCCTGATATGGGCAACCCTGCATTTGAGGATGCTTGTCTCTCCTCTCCTTTAACATTTCATCCATCATTAACTAACCACTGTATAGGACAGCCTATTTCTTTGATAGGGATATACAATACTTTATAAAGTTCTTTCTTTTGGGAGAGTTAAACTCTATTACCACTCTAGAACCTCATTCATCAAGCCTGTTTCTGACCCCTGAGGCTAAACATAAGTTTATTAATTCTCCTATATTTTACAAAGACAACTATTCTTGGCTTTTCACCCCTAAAAGTCAACGTACCCTTTCATTCACTCAGTAAATATTTGTCATCTATTATGTATCAGGTACTGTTTTACATACTGAGAATATAATGGTGAATAAAGTAGGCAATGTGCCTGCTCTCTTGGAGTGAAATTCTAGCAGAAAGAGGCAGAGGATAAATGAATAAACAGGATAGAAAAGTCTGTTATAAAGACCAAAATCAAAAAGAGAGAGGAATGTTGTAATATGCACAAGTTTCTAGAGGAACAGCTTTAGGTGAGGTAGGCAAGGAAGTCTGGTCCAAAAAGGTAATGTGTAATCTGAACTCTGAGAATGGTAAGAAGTAGCCATCTACCACTAGAGGAAGATCTAGAGGAAGAATTTTTCAGGAAGAGGAAAAATAAAATGTAAATTCCTTTGGTTCTTTTTTCTCAGGATTGCTTTGGCTATTCAGGATCTTGTGTTGTTCTACATACATCTTAGGATTTTTTTTGTTCTATTTCTGTGAAAAATGTCACAGGATTTTGATAGGGATTGCACTGAACCTGTAGATTGCTTTAGGTAATATGGACATTTTAACCATGTTAATTCTTCCATTCCATGAGCATGGAATATCTTTCCATTTCTTTGTGTCTTCTTCAATTTCTTTCAACAATGTCTTATAGTTACAGGTCTTTCACCTCTTTGATTAAAATTTTTCCTAGGTGTTCTTTTTGTTGTGATTATAAATGGGATTGTTCTCTTAATTTTTCTTTCTGCTGGTTCATTGTTAGTGTAGAGAAACAAAGTACACTTTTGTATATTGATTTTTTACCCTGTAATTTTACTGTATTTGTTTATTATTACTAATAGTTACTTGGTGGAGCTTTTAGAGTTCTCTGTATATAAAATCTTGTCATCTGCATATAGTGAGAGTTTTACTTTTTCCTTTCCTTTTTATTTCTTTTTCTTGCCTAACTGCTCTGACTAGTACTTTCAATACTGTGTTGAATCAGAGTGGCCATAGTGGGTATCCTCATCTTGTTCCTGACCTTAGAGGAATATCTTTCGGTTTCTTAGCATTGAATATGATGTTAGCTCTGAGTTTGTCATATATGGCTTTTATTATGTTGAGGTACATTCCTTCTATAATAATTTTATGGAAAATGTTTACATAAATGGGGTTGAATCTTGTCAAATGAACAAAGCTGGAAATATCACACTTCCCAATTTCAAAGTATATTACAAAGCTATAATAATGAAAAGAGCATGGTATTGGCAGAAAAACAGACACATAGATGAATGGAACAGAATTGAGAGCCCAGAAATGAACCCACAGATATATGGGCAATTAATTTACAACAAAAGAACAAAGAACATACAACGGGGGAAGGATAGTCTCTTCAATAAAAGGTGTTGGTAAAACTAGAGAGCCACGTATAAAAAAAAATAAAATTAGATCACTATCTCACACCATATACAAAAATCAACTCAAAATGGATTTAAAACTTGAATGTAAGACTTGAAACCATAAAACTCCTATAAGAAAACAGGCAGTGTGCTCTTTGACATTGTTCTTAGCAATGTCTTTCTGGATATGTCTCCTCAGGCAAGAGAACTAAAAGCAAAGATAAACAAATGGGAATGGGACTACATTAAACTAAAAAGCTTCTGCACAGCAAAGGAAATCATCAACAAAATGAAAAGACAATTTAGAGAATGGGAGAAGATATTTGCAAATCATGTATCCAGTAAGGAGTTAATATCCAAAATATAAATAAATATCTCATACAACTCAAGAACAGAAAAACAAACAACCTGATTAAAAAGTAGGCAGAGGCATATATATATATATATATATATATATATATACATATATATATATAATGGAATACCACTCATCTATTAAAAAAGGTGAAATCTTGCCATTTGTGAAAACATGGATGTACCTTGAGGGTGTTATGCTAAGTGAAATAAGCCAGATTAAGAAAGACCAATACAATATGATTTCACTCATATGTGGAACCTGTATTTTTGAAAAAGCAAAATAAATGAACAAACCAAATCAGACAAACACAAACATGTAGATACAGAGTAGTGACTACCGGAGGGGAAGAGGCTGTGGGGAGAGCAAAATAGGAAAAGAGGATCACTGTATGGTGATGGATGAAAACTAAATTTTTGCTGGTGAGCAACCTGTACTGTATTCAGACGTCAAATATAACATTGTACACGTGAAATTTGTATAATGCTATAAACCAATATTACCTCAATTTTTTTAAAAAGTATAAATTCCTTAAGGTGTAACTTTGGTTCTCTGTAGAAACAGCAATAAAACTGATCTGTCCAGAGAGTAGTGAATGAGAAGAAAGTGAAAAGAAATGTCATTGGAAAGAAAAGAGCCTGATGAGGAATTAGTCAAGGTGAGTTTTGGATTTGATTAATACGGGCAATTGGAACATCTAAAAACTAAACTAGATTATCTAATACTTGCCTCAAGATATTGACTTTCCTAAAATTCCTAGGAGTGTCACCTTACAGACATCACCAAGCTCAAGCTTCAGATTTCTCATTTGTAAAAACAGAAGACTTGATTAAACTATAAATTCTTTTGAGGGATAAATGAGGAGAGAGTTATGTGTAAATGATTTGTAAATTTCAGAGTGTTATTTACATGGGGACCATTTCTAGGATTACATTTTTCCTTTTCTATCCTGGTCCCCCACTTTAAGGCTTAATGTATTTAGAGTAACTAACAGTGTAATTCCAAGCATCAGTTTGTTTTGTGTTCGTTCAAATTTGTCTTGGACTTTTACAAAGAGCATGGCTGGACAGCCTAAGGTGTCTGATAGTAAGAACAGAGACAGAAGTTAAGGCCACTTGGATTCTATATCGGGTAGCAACATAGCCTCCTATTGGGACCTGACACATTCTCACTGATCTTATGGTGAGTTTATCCATTTGTACAATGGGGATAATAGCTATCTGGATTAATTGGATGAAATGAATGTGGGGAGAAGTCCTGAACTCCAGGGACACAGGTAATGCCAATGTTATCCATGATCCATCCTCCTGTAGAATTAGTAAATTGCCTCTTAATGGATTTGAAGGTACTATGATGCCATTCAGTGTACCCTTAACAGTAATTTATTAAATGGAACCTGGTATAGTGGCCGTGACATTTGAATGAAGCACCTGATGCACAGCAAGGCATTCTCTCCTCTCTCACCAGTAATATCAGGAACATGGGATGAGAAAAATGATAAACAAAAACTCCAAATGCACATACACCTTACAAAAAAGAACTTGTCCTCTGATGACCATTTCCCTAAACAAAGCACACTTATAAGTAAAAGTACTGTGAACAATTATATGTATATGATTACAATTATATGTATATACATTATGTGCAGATTATACATATGTATGTATACCAATCTATTTGTATCTATCATCTATTATCTATCTCCCTACCTACCTATAAGAGAATGGTATTTTTATATGTTCTTCCTAATTCTCAAAACAAATTCATGAGGTAGATGTTATTATCAACATTCCCCATTTCATACGTCAGACAGAAAAAGATAAATGATCTATGATATCATTTATATGTGGAATCTAAAAAATACAACAAACTAGTGAATACAACATAAAAGAAGCAGACTCACAGATATAGAGAACAAACTAGTGGTTACCAGTCAGGGGAATGAAAGGGGAGGGGCAATATGGGGGTGGGAGAGTGGTAGGCACAAACTATGGGGTGTAAGATAGGCTCAAGGATGTACTGTACAACACGTGGAATGTAGCCAGTCTTTTGTAATAACCGTAAATGGAAAGTAATCTTTAAAAATTGTATAAAATTTAAAAAATTCCCCATTTCAGAGATAAAAACACAGAGGATTAGAACACTTTCAGTCACTCAAAGTTACCTAGCTAGAATTGAGGTCTTAAGATTTGAGTCTGGTTCTATATGGTTTTAATGTCTGTACTTATTCCATTGCCAAGCATTTGTTTGTTTTTGCCCTATTTCTCTCATACTAAAACTATCGTCAATTAGCACCATCACCATCGTCATCGTCATCATCATTATTTTTACCATATGCCTTTTGTTGAGTGTCTACCATGAACTTTATTTGACTTCCCCACAAATACTATGATTATTATTATTCTATTATTATCTTTATTATACAGGACAAGGGGATGAATCTTAGAAAGATTCAGTTTTTTGTCTCAATTCACATTCAGCAAATGTAGATCTTTGATACGAACTAATCCCCATCTGTCACAAACCTTTGTCCATTGATTAAAGGAAAGATTTTTAAAAAAAAACTGTGAAAATAGAAAATGGAGACTTACTAGATATGTGATAAACTTTAGCCCTTTGGAATCAAGAAATATATATATGACACCATTCCTCTTAGTCTCAATCAAATTGTATAAAATGCACCCTCAGCCAACTAAAATCAGGCTGCACTGGTCCTCAGAAGACCCAACAGATTCCAGGAGGGAGAGATTTTAATAGCCACTTTTCCACTAGCCAGAATGTTAGGCAAATTTGTACATGCTCCATGCTAGGTCTCTGGGGTTGCAAACAAGCAAGTCAATAATTATTTATCTACAGGCTTTCCCCTTGCTATTTGCCCTTGTATTAGTCAGATATTATAAATTATGCTGCAATAACAAACAATTCTCATATTTCAGTGATTCAACACACACACATGAAAGTGTATTTCTTGAAAATGTCATGCAAATTTTGTTGTGGGTCTGAGTGAATCTTCATATCCAGTGAACCAAGCTCTAAAAACCTTCATCAGCCTGTAGCTGCACCCTTTGGGACATAGTCTCCTTTGTTGATGTAGCAGGGGAAGAGTCTGCTGAAGGATCTCACACTGAAATTTAATGGTTGATCTGGAAGTAATATGTAACCTTCATTCTCACAACTAATTGACCAGAACTAGTCACATGGCCCTGCTCATGGCCAAGGAGCAGAAAACTATGATACCCCTGGGTCTCCAGCCGAATAGAACCAGATAATCATAAACAGTAGAAACATCTACTACATCCTTGAAGCAATAAACTTCTCAGATCCTTTGAATACCATACATGTTCAGTCTTTCCTTTCTCTGCCTTTTTTTCCTTAACTTTTTATTGAGATGTAATTCATATACCAAACCTTTCACCCATTTAAAGTGGTTTACAGAATACTCAGAGTTTTGTAACCACCATAGCAATATAATTTCAGAACCTTTCACTAACCCCAAAAGAAACTCTGGGTGCATTAGCAGTCAATCTTCAATTTTTACATCACCCCCTCATTCTGCCCTAGGAAATCTCTAATCTATTTTCTGTTTCTATAGATTTTCCTATTCTGGATATTTCATATAAATGTATCATACAACATGTGGTCTTTTGTAACTTCTTTAATATAGCAACATGTTTTAAAGGTTCATCTGTGTTGTAGCATGCATCAGAACTTTATTTCTTTTTATTGCTCATTAATATATTATTGTATGCATATACCACATTTATTCACCCATTCATCATTTGATGGACATTTGTATTGTTTCTGTTACTGACTACTGTGAATAATGATGCTATGAAAATGTGTGTACATGTAATAGTGTGGACATATGCTTTTAATCACTTGAGCATATACCTAGGAGTAGAATTGCTGGGTCATATGATAAAATCATGTTTAATATGTTGAGGTACTGCTAAACTGTTTCTCAAAGTGGCTGCTCCATTTTACATTTTCATCAGTAACATATGAAAGTTCAAATTTCTGTTCAATCTCTCCAACACTTGCTATTGTCTATTCTTTTGATTATAGCTATCATAGTGGGTGTGAAGTGGTATCCCATTGTAATTTTTTATTTGCATTCCCCCGGTGATTAATGATGTCGAGCATATTTTATGTGCTTCCTGGCCTGTTATATCTTTTTTTGGAGAAATGTCTACTCAGACGCTTTTCCCATTTTTAATTGTGTTATTTATATCTTTAGTATTGAGTTGTAAGAATTACTTGCAAATTCTGGATGCAAGTCTCTTATCATGTATAATATTTACAAATATATTCACAAATTCTGCAGGTCATATTTTCACTTTCTTGATAGCATCATTTGCAACACACAAGTTTTAAATTTTGATGAAATCTAATGCATCAATTTTTTCCTTCTTTTTACATTGGTGCTTTTAGTTTTATTGATCTTTGCTATTGTTTTCTTTGTTTCTATTTCATTTATTTCTGCTCTATCTTTATGATTTCTTTCCTTCTGCTAACTTTGGGTTTTGTTTGTTCTTTCTCTAGTTCCTTTAGGTGTAAGGTTAGATTGTTTATTTGAGATTTTTCTTGGTTCTTGAGGTAGGCTTATATAGACAACTCTATGTTTATAGACAACTCTATGTCTATAAACTTCCCTCTTAGAACTGCTTTTGCTGCATCCCATAGGTTTTGGATTGTCCTGTTTTCATTATCATTTGTCTCTAGGTATTTTTTGATTTCCTCTTTGATTTCTTCAGTGATCTCTTGGTTATTTAGTAACATATTGTTTAGCCTCCATGTGTTTGTGTTTTTTATGTTTTTTTCCCTGTAATTGATTTCTAATCTCATAGCATTGTGGTCAGAAAAGATGCTTGATATGATTTCAATTTTGTTAAATTTACTGAGGCTTGATTTGTGACCCAGGATGTGATCTATCCTGGAGAATGTTCTGTGTGCACTTGAGAAGAAAGTGTAATCTGCTGTTTTTGGATGGAATGTCCTATAAATATCAATTAAATCTATCTGGTCTATTGTATCATTTAAAGCTTGTGTTTCCTTATTAATTTTCTGTTTGGATGGTCTGTCCATTGGTGTAACTGAGGTGTTAAAGTCCCCCACTATTATTGTGTTACTGTTGATTTCCTCTTTTAGAGCTGTTAGCAGTTGCCTTATGTATTGAGGTGCTCCTATGTTCGGTGCATATATATTTATAATTGTTATATCTTCTTCTTGGATTGATCCCTTGATCATTATGTAGTGTCCTTCTTTGGCTCTTGTAACATTTTTATTTTAAAGTCTATTTTATCTGATATGAGAATTGCTACTCCAGCTTTCTTTTGACTTCCATTTGCATGGAATATCTTTTTCCATCCCCTCACTTTCAGTCTGAATGTGTCCCTAGGTCTGAAGTGGGTCTCTTGTAGACAGCATATATACGGGTCTTGTTTTTGTATCCATTCAGCAAGCCTGTGTCTTTTGGTTGGAGCATTTAATCCATCCACGGTTAAGGTAATTATTGATATGTATGTTCCTATGACCATTTTCTTAATTGTTTTGGGTTTGTTTTTGTAGGTCCTTTTCTTCTCTTGTGTTGCCCACTTAGAGAAGTTCCTTTAGCATTTGTTGTAGAGCTGGTTTGGTGGTGCTGAATTCTCTTAGCTTTTGCTTGCCTGTAAAACTTTTGATTTCTCCATCAAATCTGAATGAGATCCTTGCCGGGTAGAGTAGTCTTGGCTGTAGGTTCTTCCCTTTCATCACTTTAAGTATATCATGCCACTCCCTTCTGGCTTGTAGAGTTTCTGCTGAGAAATCAGCTGTTAACCTTATGGGAGTTCCCTTGTATGTTATTTGTCATTTTTCCCTTGCTGCTTTCAATAATTTTTCTTTGTCTTTAATTTTTTCCAATTTGATTTCTATGTGTCTCGGCGTGTTTCTCCTTGGTTTATCCTGTATGGGACTCTCTGCGCTTCCTGGACGTGGGTGGCTATTTCCTTTCCCATGTTAGGGAAGTTTTCGACTATAATCTCTTCAAATATTTTCTCTGGTCCTTTCTCTCTCTCTTCTCCTTCTGGGACCCCTATAACGTGAATGTTGTGGTGTTTAATGTTGTCCCAGAGGTCTCTTAGGCTATCTTCATTTCTTTTCATTCTTTTATCTTTATTCTGTTCCATGGCAGTGAATTCCACCATTCCATCTTCCAGGTCACTTATCCATTCTTCTGCCTCAGTTATTCTGCTATTGATCCCTTCTAGTGTAGTTTTCATTTCAGTTATTGTACTGTTCATCTCTGTTTGTTTGTTCTTTAATTCTTCTAGGTCTTTGTTAAACATTTCTTGCATCTTCTCGATCTTTGCCTCCATTCTTTTTCCAAGGTCCTGGATCATCTTCACTATCATTATTCTGAATTCTTTTTCTGTAGGGTTGCCTATCTCCACTTCATTTAGTTGTTTTTCTGGGGTTTTTATCTCATTCCTTCATCTGGTACATAGCCCTCTGTCTTTTCATCTTGTCTATCTTTCTGTGAATGTGGTTTTTGTTCCACAGAATGCAGGATTGTAGATCTTCTTGCTTGTGCTGTCTGCCCTCTGTTGGATGAGGCTATCTAAGAGGCTTGTGCAAGTTTCCTGATGGGAGGGACTGGAGGTTGGTAGAGCTTGCTGTTGCTTTGGTGGGCAGAGCTCAGTAAAACTTTAATCAACTTGTCTGCTGATGGGTGGGGCTGGGTTCCCTCCCTGTTGGTTGTTTGGCCTGAGGCGACCCAACACTGGAGCCTACCCGGGCTCTTTGGTGGGGCTAATGTCAGGCTCTGGGAGGGCTCATGCCAAGGAGTACTTACCAGAACTTCTGCTGCCAGTGTCCTTGTCCTCATAGTGAGACACAGCCACCCCCCACCTCTGCAGGAGACCCTCCAACACTAGCAGGTAGGTCTGGTTCAGTCTCCTATAGGGTCACTGCTCCTTCCCCTGGGTCCCGATGCACACACTACTTTGTGTGTGCCCTCCAAGAGTGGAGTCTCTGTTTTCCACAGTCCTGTCGAAGTCCTGCAGTCAAATCCCTCTAGCCTTCAAAGTCTGATTCTCTAGGAATTCCTTCTCCCATTGCCAGACCCCCAGATTGGGAAGCCTGACATGGGGCTCAGAACCTTCACTCCAGTGGGTGGACTTCTGTGGTATAAGTTTTCTCCAGTCTGTGAGTCACCCACCCAGCAATTATGGGATTTGATTTTATTGTGATTGTGCCCCTCCTACCGTCTCATTTTGGCTTCTCCTTTGTCTTTGGATATGGGGTATCTTTTTTGGTGAGTTCCAGTGTCTTTCTGTTGGTGATTGTTCAGCAGTTAGTTGTGATTCTGGTGTTCTTGCAAGAGGGAGTGAGAGCACGTCCTTCTACTCCGCCATCTTGAACCAATCTCTATATGTTTATATGCAATAAAATTCCTTTAATTTTCATAATCATATGAACTAGGTTATTTTTAGTGTTCCCACTGGATAGATGTAGAAGATTAATCATAAACTGATTACCAGCTTTCCCGAGGTCCCCAGAGTAATGGCAGAGCAGGAATACAAACCCAAGTGTTCTGGCTCCAGATACTTCACCACTCCTCCATACTGCCCACAGAGAGATATACATAGAAATCCTTCGACCAAAAGATGCTGGGAAGGGAGGTGAGAAAACCCTGATTGAAAAAAGAGAGAGAGAGAGAGGGAGAGAGAGAGCTTAGATGGATTACGGGAAGAAGAAAATGAAGGGCTCACCGTGACCGGAGGTTAGACCACGGAGAGAAGGGTCAGCTGATGAAATGCTTTACTCATAGAAATGATGAAGTTAAGTTTAAGGGTATAGTTATCTAATACACAACTTTACAGTATTCTTTTTTTTCTGTGTTGAGACATAGACACCCTCTAATCACTCAAGCTTCAGGAAAGACCTGCTATGTGTTACTAGTATCTTGGAGGAAACCAAGACAAGAGACTCATCTTCCACATTGCCTCCTCTCTTTAGTTCCTTGAAACTAAAGGAGAGGTAGAAGCCATAAACTCAAGAGCTCAGTGGGCTCAGGATATCAGAACAGAGGCAAATACGAAGACATCGTCTTAGAAGGCTACAGAAATTAAAGGGAGGCCATTCACTTCCCTTGGACTATGAGAAAGAAGCTCAAAACATGTTTATTATGAGCTAATCTGATATACTGTCAATGTTGGGGGCTTGAAAACACATGAGAAGTAGTCATCAGAGAGATATAAAGACCCACATCCTTGAGTTCTGAGTTTTGCCCTGGCTGGATCTCATGCAAGATGTTGGGCCCTTTGTGTGTCTACATCTTTTAATCTAAATGAGGTTCTCCAATTAGCTAGCTGGATGGATAGATAGAGAAATAGGTAGGTAGATCGATGATAGATAGATAGATAGATAGATAGATAGATAGATAGAATATTTTAATAATAATGAAGCATCGATCATTATCTCTTGATAAGTTTAAAATGCTTCCTCATTTCTTTCAATTGTTCTGTGTTCTTTCCCCATTTTTAAATTTCTAACATATGAATGTGATATTCAAAACAAAACATCAAATACAAACATGATTACACATTCCTGGACATTGGATCACTGAGTTAAAATTTTTCCAGTAAGCCATATTGGCATGTTCCCAAAAAAAAAAAAAATCCTGGTAATTAGGTAATTTTATTCATTTATTCACTTATTCACCATTACATTCAACATTTCTTGAACACATGTTTTTCCAGAAAATGCACTAGGCAATAGAGAGTTCAAAATTCAATGGAAGCCTAGTAAAATGTTACTGTGATATTTGTTCTGATGGAGGATGATATGGATAATGAGATGCGATGTGATTAAAATGGCACTCTATTGGTATTCTGGACAGGGATTTAGAAATAACCTGTTTTTTTCTGGCTCCCCCACTTCCATTACCAGAAAGGAAATATACGCAGAGCATGATAAATTAAGCTTTACTTATTATGCAGTGCTTATGTCTCAAGCCCCAGGTAGAAATCAGTAAACTCAACTAAACCATTTGGTGACCTTGTTTTGTCTATACCAGGAAGGCCTACATTTTGCTGAACAAAAGATTTTCATAAGGCAAGTTAGGGCATTTTTCCATAATGATTAAGCTAGAAACTCAGGTCTCACTATTCTGATGTGAAGAGAGGCAAAACTGAACACCATCTGCTGCTCCTGACGGCCTCGCAGGTGAGATGCAGCCAGAGAGTTTATCTTGGTGCATCAGATGAAAATGGAGAGCCGTCTGCTGCAATCCTGGTCTGGCTGAGGCAGTAGACCTGGATCCAGTGGCAAGCTTTAAAGGATACACCAAGGCAATGGCAGAGAGTGTGCACAAATGAGAAAGCCAAAGTCGGTTCAGCAGCCCCAAGTGTCTTGATCTCTCATGTGCGTATAAAAGCAATACCGAAGAGAAAAAGAAAACGAGAAATAGTCACACCTAATCTAGACCACAGAACATGCACTAACCTAATAACACCCCTGAAACTCTACTGCCTGTCACTGTCCTAGGGTCTATCCAACCTGGTTTGTACTCATTTCCCCTAAAGGTGGGAAGTAGAAGCTTGACAAGAAACTTGATCTCTGTGGAGGCCATAGGAATATATACAGAGATCATCAGGCTAGAAGAACAAGAGAGACTTACATGGCCCTGTCACAGCAGAGGGGAAAGTCACAAAGGAGCAGAAGCAATGCTAAGGCCTCCAAACGAGTAGGGGCTCATGGGAAAGAGTTCCTTTCATAGCTGTCCTCTTGGGCTGTCTGATGTTCCCAGGCTCCTGGAGCTCAGCTATGTACCACCCCTAGGTTGCACAAATGAGCCCTAACATTTATAATAAGTGCCTCAAGTTGCTTAAACCAGCAGAAGGCAGTTTCTGTTAATTATAGCCCCAAATTGTAAACTAATATAAATGCCTACCCTTTGTAAGGCAGTGCCAGTCAGTAGCATGATAAAAATGAATTTGTACACCCACCGCCTTTAATGATTAACGAATGGGGAAGATGGGCAGATAATGTAGTAACCGTCATATCAACTCTTTGGGGGGCTATCATGACCTCCATGGTTCAGACCAGAGAATTGAGAGGCAGAATAGTACTTTGCCCAGAATCCACAAGCACTGGGTACTCTGCTCAATATTATGTAACAACCTAAATGGGAAAAGAATTTGAAAAAGAATAGATACGTGTACATGTATAACTGAATCACTTTCCTGTACACCTGAAACTAACACATTGTAAATCAACTCTACTGCAATATAAAATAAAAAGTTAAAATAAATTCACAGCACTGAGCTTCATACCCAGGACTTGCTAATGCTAAAGGGAAAGCTGGCCCCAGCAGAACTGGAGATAATTCCAAAGGAAGCCACTTCCTTATCACGACTGGGGTCTCCTCTGAGTCTTCAGAACATGGATTCAAACATCCTTCCATGGCCTCAAACCTCTTTATCTCGAAGATGCATTTGATATCAGAGGAGCAAAAATACAAGTTTCTCAGAAGCACAGTTAATGAATAACTGGGGTGGTCAAGTGTCTTTGGGGTGAAATAAGCACTATGGATACAATGGGAAGGGTTTCATGTGTGTCTTATGAAATTACTCTGAAAGCATTTCTGGAAGAGAAGTATCAACCCATATATTTATTAATGTCACTGGAATAATCTAGGGAAATTTGACATCAGCTAAGTGTGGGGCAAAGAGCCCATAGATGCAGAAACACTGAGACCTAAACACTGCTTTGCACTAAGCTTATAGGAAGACTATGTCCAAGCTACTTGTTCTTTCTAGAACTCAGTTTCTCATCTGAAAGTGAAAAGATCAGCTGAATAAACTGGCTCTTTGCAGATACACTCATTTTGTAAGGCTTTAGGTTTATAATCTGCTGAAAAATTGGGATGAATTCAATGTTGTTATAGTATCTATTTTTCTCTCTTCTCTCTCTAGAAAGGAAAAGCACTCATATGAATTAAGGAAAGAGCTGAAGATGCAGAAAAGGGCATAAGATAGCTAGCTCCCTGTGTGGAGCTAGAGAGAAGATAAGGCTTCTTCCTATTTGTGATTTGCTTTCTTCCCTCCCACATAGCTGCATTGGCAAATGAGGCTCATTAGAGCCTCCTATTGATTAAGTGTCTTTCCCTTTGGAAGGTCATTTGGGACTAAAATAAGTTTGCAGAGAAAGAAATCACAGAGTGAGTGGCTCAGGCTGGCTATACACCATTAGAGAATTTGGGGAGTGTTTTCTGTGCCACCCGAAGTTACAGGTGACACAGGAAGACAAGGACCAGAGATGATGGTAAAGGAACAGAGTCTGCAGTTGCTTTATCTCTCCCCTCTGCCTTATGCCTTATGCCCTCTTCCTTATACAGCACCCAGTGTGAAGACACTAACTGTGAACATGGAAATATTTACTAGGTCCCGGAAATTTAGCTTATCTGGAGGTTTGTGTTTAACTGTAATTGTCTGCATTAAGCCTGCTGAGAATATACACTCTTGGTTTTAGAATGGGCCCAAGATAACCACATTCAAGCATTACAATTCTTTCCATTATGAATACAACACCCCAGAGCAGGTTTCTAAGGGCCCTGACAACTTGAATTACTATCTTTTCCTACTCAGCTGCCTCAGACTGAGCTTAAAATGGAATGGCTTTAAACAATGTCATGCCTCTTTACCCACAGATGCAGCCTCCAGGACCTCATTCACATCCCAGTGGCAAACATAAGGAAAGGGAGTGTTGGATCAAGAGGCAAAGGGCTCAGGGTTCTTGCTGTAGCTCTGTGGCTGATGAGCCACGTGACCTTGGCAAAGGTCATTTCCCAGCTCTTGCACTCACTTTCCCTCTCAGAGAAAAATGAGAAGTTAGGTAAACCAGAGAATCTTTCTGAATCGTTCCAGTTTCTAGTTCAATTCCACAAACATTTACGAAGTTTATGCATGTTGCAGTCACTGCTAGACAGCTCCCAGCTGTATAATTTATTTTTTATTCCATTGAAAACTAGAGTCAGGTAATTTTCATGCAATTTTTAGCACAAAATCACTGGACTGGGGGCAGCAAGCCTCAGGTTCTACTTACAGCTTCATCATTAAATATTTGTGTGATCCTTACAAATTTACATCAGCCATCTGGGTTTTAGTTTCTTCATCTGTAAAAGGAGAAGAATGAGGGCTATGTTGAGAGTTCATAGCCGTCCTGAAAGTATTTTTTCGCCCACCAATCCTATAATAACCACGCTCTGAGTGCACATTCTGTGCCAGGTGGTCAGATAAGAACTGGGGGTGCAGAGAAAAACAAAACTCTCTGGAAAGTTATTTAAAGAAATTCAAAAGGATGAGAAGTTAAATTTATTCCCTTTTGACTTTGCCTTGTTCAGGACATCTCCCTGGATGCATAGTCAGAATTTCTGTTCCTTGGAATCCTGAGTGTTTTCTTAATAGGAAGACTTCACACAGCATAGAAATGGTTGGCTTACGTGTCAGTCCTCCCTTCCAGGCTGGGAGTCTTGAGGACAAAGCCCATATATTTACGCAATTCCTATGCAGGTTCTGCAACCTAGTAGGTGCCCAATAAAAGTGAATCATAGTTATTTTCCACCATGTGTTACTCTGTTTCAGGTGAAAGTTTTTCCCTAACACACCAAAC